>NC_081409.1:607583351-607883351 GCF_030272615.1 Cryptomeria japonica
TCCTTTTCCTAATCTCCCTCTCTCCCTCTCCCTCCATCCCTCTCTCCTTATCCTATTCTCTCTCTCTCTCTCTCTCTCTCTCTCTCTCTCTCTCTCTCTCTCTCTCTCTCTCTCTCTCTCTCTCTCTCTCCCCCTCCTTTCCCAATCTCCCTCTCTCCCTCGACTTTTATGAATCTCCCTCTCTCTCCCTCTCCCTCTCCCCCTCTCCTTTTCCCAATATCCCTCTCTCTCCCTCTCCCCCTCTCTCTCCCTCTCCCTCCATCCCCTTCTCCTTATCTCTCTCTCTCTCTATCTCTCTCTTTCCCTCTATTCCTATCCCCTTCTCTCTCTATCTCTAACTCTCTATCCCTCTCCCCCTCTCCTTTTCCCAATCTCCCTCCCTCCCCCTCTTTGTATCCTATTATCTCTCTCTCTCTCTCTCTCGCTTTCTCTCTCTCTCTTTCCTTATCCTTCTCTCTCCCTCTCTTCCTATCCCATATTCTCCCTTTTACCCCCTCTCTCCCTACTCCCTCTCTCCCTCTCTCTCCCTCTCTCTCTCTCCCTCCCCCCTCTCCTTCTCCCTACTCCCTCTCTCCCTCTCTCTATCTCTCTCTCTCCCCCCTCTCCTTTTCCTAATCTACTTCTCTCTCCCTCTCCCTCCCCCTCTCCACCCCCCCCCTCTCTCTCTCTCTCTCTCTCTCTCTCCCTCTCCCACTTTGCTTTTCTGAATCTCCCTCTCTCTCCCTCTCCCTCTCCCCCTCTCCTTTTCCCAAACTCCCTCTCTCTCTCTCTCCCCCTCTCTCTCCCACTCCCTCCATCCCCCTCTCCTTATCCTACTCTCTCTCTCTATCTCTCTCTCTCTCCTTTTCCCAATCTCTCTCTCTCTCTCTCTCGCCCCTTATTTTCCCAATCTACCTCTCTCTCCTTCTCCCCCTCCCCTTTTCCTAATCTCCCTCTTTCTCCCTCTCCCTCCATCCCCCTCTCCTTATCCTTCTCTCTCTCTCTCTCTCTCTCTCTCTCTCTCTCTCTCTCTCTCTCTCTCTCTCTCCCTTCTCTTTCTTTCCCTATCTCTCCCTCTCTTCCTATCCCCTTCTCTCTCTATCTCTAACTTCCCCTCCCTCCCCCTCTCATTATCCTATTCTATCCCTCTCTTTATCCTATTCTCTCTCTCTCTCTCTCTCTCTCTCTCTCTCTCTCTCTCTCTCTCTCTCTCTCTCTCTCTCTCTCTCTCTCTCTCTCTCTCTCCCCCCACTTCCTATTTGGTTCTGAGTTTTATATAACCTATACGGGTTATGCAAAACTAAGACAAAAACTTCTAGTTTTGCATAACCCATGGGTTTCTAAAAAGTATGATGTTTCTTAAAACCCGTATGGGTTATGAGGAACTTTTGATTTTTTATTATTAAATATAATGCTCCTCAAAACCAGTACGGGTTCTGAGGAAATTTTAATTTTTTATTATAAAATATAATGTTCCTCAAAACCAGTACGGGTTTTGAGGAACTTTTATTTTTTCATTATTAAAAAAAATGTTCCTCAAAACTAGTATGGGTTTTGAGGAAATTTTTATTTTTTATTATAAAATATAATGTTCCTCAAAACCAGTACAGGAATTGAGGAACTTTTGATTTTTAATTATAAATTATAATGTTCCTCAAAACCTGTACGGGTTTTGGGGAACTTTTGATTATGGGTTTTGAGGAACTTTTTGTTTTTTTAATTGTTTATGGCTAGGCTTGGTGTTACCGAGCCTAGCACATTTTTGAATTTCTAGAACACACACGGGTTATGAAAATTTCCATTTTTTTTTGCATGTGGCCACTTTTCTATTCACCATCTTGGTGCACTTACCCAAAGGTTGATGACTGGTGTCATCAAGCATGATAACCGGTATGTAAGCCCATCGGTAATATGAGAAAGGTGCAAATGAAGATGACTCTCCACTTTGGGGTAATGAGTAAATGAGCTTGCTCAAAGAAAGACATGTTTGACAATGGGTCAAGGTGTTCCACCCACAATTCAGCAAGATGCAGACATGATGAGGTTACCCGTATAGTGTATGATACCGCTAGGGTTAGCAAACTGGCAGGAAAGAGGAACTGGTTGAGTGGCTGGTTGGTGATCCCATTTGGACCAACATGAAGTGCCAAGTTGGCAATTAGTCGATATGGATGCCACATGGAGTCAACGTGGCAAACCTACATTTGGATAAAGATAGAATGTACATCAACAGGGTTGTTATAGGGTTGGTCGGCTTTAATGAAAGGTCACACAAATCACAAGACTTGTTGCAGAGCGATTGCAGGGGTTTATGGATCGAGATTTGGAAGACAACTATGAGTCAACCTAAAGTGATTGAGAAGATCGAAGCGATAGAGGAAACATCACAACAAATCTTTCATGTTTGACCAAAGGATCAGCCATTAGGGTAAAAAGAAAGTTGCCAGAGATGGAAGGCGTGATCCAGGAGATGCGAATATGGTGGAGTTGTGCAACCGCATGTCAGAAAGATTAGATCATGCAAGATCTAATTGGATTTGGTTTGCCTCGAGGATGGTGAGGTAACCCTAACCGCCTAGATTTTGAGTTTGTTTTTGGAGGGAAAACCAGTCTATAAGTATATGGCAGAAGAGAATGTTTGGTGTTGCTAAAGAATAGAATATTGTGTGATTGCAAAGTTGAAGGTTTCTGCAAGTAAGAGAAAATTAGCCAAGTTCTCAAAAAGCATCTATAAAGAGAGTAGGAGTGAGAGAGAACCTGGTTGAAGCATTCAACCAGTTGGAGTGAAGAACCAGCAGTGTTCATACTGGTCAAGCTGAAGAGAATGAGGCTACAAAGAAGGTAAACAAAGAACTGATAGAGAATAGAACTGGTGAAGAGAAGAGAGCTTATGGAGGAGATCCACCAAAGAAGCAGTAGGTGAAGAGAAGCAAGAAGAGTGAGTCAGTGTAGCAGAGAGGATATCTCACTAACAGAGCAAAATATATATAATGGTTGCAAGATTCACTTGTAACAAGATATCTACTTGTGTATTTGATGTTTACATTGTGAGCACTGAGTTGTAGCTTGGTGCAAGGGTTGTATCTCCCTGGGTTGGTTCCCTAAAGTCAGGGGTTGGTGCTCCTTTGGGTTGTAGCCCATAAAAGTGTAGGGGTTGATGCTCCTTAGGTTGGTGCCCTAAACATTGTAATTGTGTCTACTGTGAGGTTGGATTGGAGTAGCAGACTCCAACAATATTGCTCACTGAGGTTTTTCCCATCTTGGGTTTTCCTTGTATATGCTGGTGTTATGTGATGTCTCCTTGTGAGCATGTTTGCATTTAAGATAGTCTCATCTATAACCGGTAAGTCTACATTGAGTTAAATCTATCAACCGGTATACTCCCATAGGATTGCAAAAAAAAGATTTGAGAACCACTGATTCACCCCCCCCTTTTAGTGGTGCATTGTGTCTTACAATTGGTATCAGAGTATAGGTTCCTAGTTAGAAGAGTGTTCCCCAACTTGGGTAGATTTTGGCCTAAGGACACAATGGCTTATTTAGTATCAATCTCTACTCCTGTATTTGATGGTTCAAACGTTTATGTTTGGAGCTATAGAATGGAAGTTTTCCTATCCTCCTTAGGGTTTGATGTATGGATGTCACTAGTTGATGGTCTCCTTAGAAAGGTCAATCTTCCTACCAGATTTATAGAAGAAAGAAAAAACCATTGCAATGAAGAAGCCATGAAGGCTATTTTTTAGTGGACTCACCGGTGATGTCTCTTCATAGGTGGACAGGTGTAAAATAACAAAGAGCTTATGGGAAAGATTGAAGTAGCTCTATGGAAATGAACCCTCAACTGTAGAACCAGGAATTGAAGAAAATATGAGAAATACCTCTCATATTTATCTGGATGATGAACATAGATTTGCTAGCAGCCATAGCAGTGATGAAGAAGGAGCTCAACTCTTTGTGGCTCAAGAATCTAAAAGTGGTTGGGAAAATAGTTCCCCTCAACAATATATGTTGAGAAGTGATAATGATGAAGAGGAAGACATGGTAGATAGATCTTGCCATCAAGATCCTTCTAATGATGAAGAAGCAATAGAAGTTGACCTTGCAGGAGTGCTTGTAAATACTCTTGAAGAACTCAATAGAGTTAAAAGGGAATACAAACTATTCAAGAATGTTTCTATTATGGAGCAGAACCGGTTAATCAAATGCCTTGAATAATCTGAGAAATGCATCTCAGAGTTGAAGACTCAGGAAGAAGACACCAAGAAATGTTGTTGTGAAGATCTAGCCTCTCAGCTAGAGATAAAAGACAAAAACCTTTTGTGGCTGCTTGAAGAAAACAAAGGCTAGACCTCTCTAGTTAGAAATGTTCCTCTAAACAAGGTTGACCTAACCACAACTGGTGTGGACTTGTAGACAAAAGTAAAGATCAATTCTGCAAGAAGGTATCTTGATACAGATCCTAGAGGTAAGGGGAAGATGGAAGAAGAAAACTACATCAGAAGCAGGAAGAAGAGGAAGCAACAAAGGAGATCCTCTATCGGCAAAGGACAAAAGAAAGCTAGTACCCATAGGGGGAAGCAAGCATGGGAAAAGAAGAAGAGATTATATGGAAGAGGTACTTAGAATGGACAACCAAGGATCCATTCTCAAAAGGGTGAAGATGGGAATGCAAAATCGAGAAGATCTCCTCATTCATGGCAAAGTAAATATGTAAATCATATGCCATCATTTACCAGTTGCTTCTTTACATGTAATGATTATGGCCATAAGGAAAGGGAATGTAGAAAGAGATATAGAAAGAATAATGTAGGATCTCATAGAAATCATGCTTATGGGAAGGTTGTATCCAAAAGTAGATACATGCATGTTCCTTCTCTCGGTTATGCAAATATTGTTTGTTATAACTATAATGGATCTAGCCATAGAGAGTTTAAATGTAGGAAGAGGAACCTACAGTTATATGGAGACTGACAAAATGGTCATGCTCTATAGATAAGCTAAGACAAAGCATATGGAAGGCAAAGATCTAGATGGAACCAAAGGAGAAATGTCCCTGCAAGAGCAAGAGGTCCACCGGTTCTAGCTGATAGACACAACAACATGACGAGGAGAAGATGGTCAAACTGGTATGAAAAGAGATCCACAAACATGAAGTTGGGATGGATGTTGTAAGCTACTATGGCACTACTTCTGGCTATTATGGAGAATCCACAAGTGCAAGAATCGATCAACAAGAGAAGAAGAGACCTGCTCCCAAGCCTAAAAATAGGAAGAAGAATGAGCCCAAGCATGTATGGAGGAAGAAGACCGTGGACCCGCATTGTGCACTCATTGCCTAGGTGATATCTCCTAAAGCCTAAAGGAGATACAACATCTTAGGGGGAGCAGTACATTGAATTCATTATTCACCCCCTGAATGAAGAAGGCAACATGGAAAAACATTACATTGTCAATGTGAAGAAAGAAGAAGAGAAGATAAGTGTGTGTAGAAGTTGCCTTGACTACACACCTATAGATCAGTGTTGGATCACCACTGCATGTTTCAATGAGTAAAAGTTAACAAGTGGTATCAGATGTTACCGACATGTATGCTAACAGGTACTTGCAGGTTATGAAAGACAATGAAGTTGGAAGTTCATTGCATTAGCCCTGGTAGCATGGAGTGTGGAGTTCATGTCTCAGGATCATGTCATAGGATGTGGTGGATACAATGGAGTTGAAGGATCATCAGATGATCACTTATGCACAACTAAACTAGTATATGGTAAAGAGTGGAGTCCCAGTACTATACCTAACTAGAGATAAGAACCTGAGATGTATGACTTAGGGGGAGTTCAAGTTCTCATCATGAAGAGTCTCATAATGAAGAGTTGGCTTGCTTGAACTTGCAATGATATTGACTGTCCAAACTATAGGAGATGAAAATTGCAGAGGTGTTGCAAGTTGACCAATAGATGAGTAGTATTCATTGACACATCAACAATTGGTATCGGTCATTCTACAAAAGGAGCTCAAATGGTTTTAGACCTGCATACTCAATTAGTGCCAGCTGATGGTTAAGTTCCTCATCTCAAGTGATGTGACTTGAGAAGATGTAACAACTGATGACAAGATAAAAAATGATATCAAAGGAAGTGTTACATCCAATGATGACAAAGGGGGAGAAAATAATATACTACCAATACCCTTTTCCATTATTGTCAAAGGGGAAGAAGGATTCTATAGTATGCTAGATACTACATGTGTTGAGATCAATGCCAAAGGTGGAGATTGTTGGCATTGTGTTGTCATTGATGTCAACTGGTATGGGATGATCACCAGTAGTAAAGATGTGTGTGCAAAACTTCCATGGAGGAGTATAGGATGTGATATCTTGGATATCACCTTGTGTTGCAAGAACACCGGTAAAGTAAGGAGAATTTGTCAACTATTAAGAGAAGTGTTGACAATGGGCAAGGTGTTTGAGACGTTGTTTGTGATGAAGAGGAAGAATGTTATTTGAATCACATCAACACTGGAAGAGAAGAATGAACCAGTATGCTATGAGGTTGCAAAACAACAGGACTCCCATCAGATGAAGATGTAGTCATCATGATAAGAAGTGACTGACAATGAATGTGTTCACTATAGATCACATGTGCTTGTTTGAAGAGATGTTGTATAAATACGGAAGTCACATGAGAATACGATAGAAAGAAGATGGTGTTACTTCACCAAGTAAGTGGGGCTTATCTCCTATATGCATTTAGGCACTATAGTTTGGTGAGATAAGAGTGAAGAGGCAAAAGAAAGGATTTGAAGGATCACCCTAGATCCACCGGTGAATTGAGGGAATGTCTTAAGTACATGAGATCAAGTTTATGCACTGGATCGATAGAGAAGGCGTGCTGAAGAAGAGTGATATGTTTATCATTCTGACACACCGGTTGAGCATATATAGTTTGAGGAGAATGGTCTAACTGATGGAGTGTAGAAAAGGTTGATGACTGGTGTCATCAAGCATGATAACTGGTATGTAAGCCCATCGGTAATATGGGAAAGGTGTAGATGCAGATGACTCTCCACCTTAGGATAATGAAGAAATGAGCTTTCTCAAAGAAAGACATGTCTGACGACTAGTCAAGGTGTTCCACCCACAATTCAGTAGGATGCAGACATGATGAGGTTACCGCTACAATGTATGATACCGAGAAGGTTAGCGAACTGGTAGGAAAGAGGAACCAGTTGAGTGGCTGGTTGGTGATCCCATTTGGACCAACATTAAGTGCCAAGCTGGCAGTTAGTTGATATGGATGCCACATGGAGTCAATGTGGCAAACCTGTATTTGGATAAAGATGGAATGTACATCGACAGGGTTGTTTAAGGGTTGGTCGGCTTGCTGCAACACAATTGCAGAGGTTTGTGGCTTGAGCTCTGGAAGACAACTAGAGTCAACCTAGAGTGATTGAGAAGATCGAGGCAACAGAGGAAATGTCACAATAGATTTTTTGTGATTGACCAAGGGATCAACCATTAGGGTAAAAAGCAAGTAGCCAGAGATGGAAGGCATGATCCAGGAGATGCGAATATGGTGGAGTTGTGCAATCGGATGTCAGAAAGAACAGATCATGCAAGATCTGATTGGATTTGGTTTACCTCGAGGATGGTGAGGAAACCCTAACTGCCTAGATTTTGAATTTATTTTTGGAGGGAAAATCGGCCTATAAGTATGTGGCAAAAGAGAATGTTTGGTGTTGCTGAATAATAGAATATTGTGTGATTGTGAAGTTGAAGGCTTTTGAAAGTAAGAGAAAATTAGCCAAGTGCTCAAGAAGCATCTATAAAGAGAGTAGGAGTGAGAGAGAACCTGGTTGAAGCATTCAACTAGTTGGAGTGAAGAACCAGTAGTGTTCATACTGGTCAAGCTAAAGAGAATGAGGCTGCAGAGAAGGTAAACAGAGAATCGACATACAATTGTGTTGGTATTTTGATGATGTTTTGATTGTCATTGATGGACACACACTTACTTGATGTATGAGTTATGCTCAATTGGTAGTTGTTCCAACTAGTATTGTATGTCATTGAATGTGTAGTCTTTAGACTATCGATATTTTGCAGAAGATGGCTTACCAGTCACAGATTGACTGAAGACCCCAAGTGGTATGAGGATCTCAAGAGGAATGAAGGACCTGAGCGACAACCAAGTTTTGGTCAGAACACTGTGATTTTCCAGTCTTCATTCTTAACAACTGGTAATCGGTATATTGTATTAACCGATATATATCTGTGAAGAGTTACCAACCGGTATTATTGTAATGTGTGATGAGTTATCATCCACCAACACTTTGATGGTGTTCTTGTGTTGTGTTACCAAATGTGTCTAGATGCACTGTATTTAGGAACTTGTAGTCTAATCTTATTGGACTAACATGAAATCAGATTCCTTTATAAGGACATCATGTCTAAGTTTTGTATGTGTGATATAGAAAAGAAAAGGCTATTATGTGCGATTATAAAAGAGAAGGTTAAGCCTGTGTGAAGAGATAGAGTGTGCAGATATAGAGGACTGGAGTAATGCTGAAATGCATTAACAAGGAGTTGTCCAGGATCTAATTAAGCATACTGTGCTATTATCTAGATCATTCACTTGTTGACTACTCACATCTTTGACAAGTCTAAAGCCCTTAACTAGGTAGGCTCAACAAAGCCTTTGTAAATCCTCTAACAAGGTGGTTCACAACTATGGATCTTAAATCCTCTAATGGGTAGTCTTTAAGAGGACTTATCTCCTAACAGAGATCTATATTCCTAATAGGATCTGTTCTGGTGAAGAACATTGTATGACCTTAACTGGTCTAGTTACTATTCTACAGATAGTTACTTGTGAGTTTTTGCTCACTGTGGTTTTTCCCATTTGGTTTTCCACGTCAAATATCTTATGTTATGGTGATTGTTCTTTTGTGGGTGAATGTTTTGTTTGCTATTTGGTTTGCATTTATCTTAACTAGTTTATTAGTCAATCTGCTACATTGGTTATCTGCTAAAATATTTAAGAGTTTGATTATAGTATTTTTTGGCATACTAATTCACTACCCTCTTAGTATTCATCAATTGGTATCAAAGCCAACCTTTCTATAAGTCTAACCACTTGATAGGAGATATGGGGGAATATAGTGTGAGGGAACTTACTCATCGTCTCACTCAGACTAAGAGAGTCTATGAAGAACTCAAAGTCAAGTATAAAGCCTATTTGGCCAAGAGAAGAGAGCATGCTGAGAAACTGATGGAACTTACTAAAAAATATCTCTTTTGATGGAGTAGACATGGATGTCCTAGTTGAAGAAGTTGAAAAACTGAATGAATCTAAAGCCAATTTGAGAAGGGAGTTGGAAGGACTAACTATTAGAATGTGTCAGGAGCTTGAGAACAGAAGGAAAGATGAAGATCTGGTAAAAGACAAAGATCATGAGATCTTCAAGCTAAAGAAAGAAATTAGTACCCTAACCGCTCATCTCCAGGAGAGTAAAGTGGAAAAAGAAGAAATGCAAGGTGAACTAAACATGGCTATTTCTATGAATGCAACCTTGATGGAATCCAATGCTTCTATTTCCGAAGATCTTACTGAGTCAAAGGAGATACTTGCCAAATTCAATCAGAGTACTGCTAAGCTAGAGCAAAAGCTAGAATCAACAAAGCCATCAAAGGATACTGCTAGACTTGGTTTATCTAGGTATGAGGAAGGTGAGACCTCTGGAACAAAAGCTAAAGCATCAAATAAGTAACCAACATCCAAGGGTAAAGGTAAGCAAAAATTTAAACGTGTTTGCTTTAATTGTCTCAAAGAGGGACATACTACCAATGTTTGTAGAAGCAAGGCCTACTACAATTTTCCTTATTTTCAAAACAATGTGCCTAGATCCAATAGATTCAATGGAAACTATTATGCATGCAACAAGTTTGGGCATAGAGAATTTGAATGTAGGTTGGTTCTACACAACACTGGGAGATATCCTCCAAGAAATCAAGGAGTTATCCTGAAACTTTTTGTGAACTGGAATCCAAACTGGTACAATACCAATGACCATCGGTTAGTCGATTATCAAGTAGAAACTAGTTGGAGAGAAACTTGTTTCATCTATCGTGGTAGCAGACACATTGCTGCAACATGCAGAAGGAAGAATGAAAGTATGAATGATGGACCATGGAGAACACCTGGAATGGTATGATATCATTGCAACAAACCAAGACACCCTGCCAAAACTTGCAGACTAAGAAAGAACCTATCAGGTGATATACTGATCACTCTAGAAGGGAAGATTGATGTTGAAACCATTCAAGAAGAAATGAATAAAACTTGGAAAAAAAAATCAAAAGAAGAGTCACAGGATGAACTTGTTTCTACACCTAGTGTGGAAGTCTCTGAACTGGCAAACTAAGCTTCAGAAAAGCTTAGGGAGAACACATCGGTGAAATATTTTGAAGCCCCAGTTTATATCAATAAAGACCTTTATTGATATATGTTACCTATCAATTGACAAAAGATCTGAAGTGGTAAAAGGAAAAATTAGGGTTTGTACCCTAGCGATGATGCATTTATTATGGTAGGTGAGAGTTTGTTTAAAAGGGTATTTTATCATCATTTTTACTTATCTATTTTTGAAAGAAGAATTTTCAAGAGTAGAGCAACCAGAGAGATTTGTTTAACATTTGAAGAAATCTTGTGAAAAATCTTGCAATCATTTTCAAGCAATCAGTGAAGAACACTAAGTGATGATCTAGCGATTGAAGTGGTGTATTGTGCGTGATATTGGCAAAACCTAAATTTTAGTTTGTGAAGGTATTTTTTGAAATTCATTCTTATCATTTGATTATGGCTTCTGCATCACACTCTAGTTCTAGTGCACCCATAGATACACCTGAGTTTCTTTAGAAGAAAATGAGATACAATTCCCTATCTCAAATTCCCATTGGAGTTATTATCGAGGGAGATATTTCAGGGTATATAGAATTTTAAGCTAGAAGACCTAGGATCCCTATTAATTCACTCCTAGCTAAGTTTTTTCTATGGAGACGACAAGAAAATTAAACCAGAGTATAGCATTCTTGAGAAGATGAAACTACATAATGTGGTATACTTTTTGGAAGAATTATCAGAAGAACATATTCGCATTATCCTCAGCAGAGTGCATGGTGACAAGATGTACCTTGAACAGACCCATAACATCACACCAAAATCAATTCATGCTATCACCAGATTCTACAATGTTGGAGAAGTACCAGTTCTATGGAAGGCCACCAAAACTAAAATGACATAGCTCACTAGTTCTGTGAGTGACCAACGAGCAATGATCGTCAACACCATTAAAGATGATTAGGTGAAATATTCTTGCATGGTGATTGGTTAAAGGATATTTTATGCTAGCAGAATGAATTATGTCCCTACTGCTATGGTAAATATTGCTTAAAGGATGATTAAGGAAAATACTGAATATGACCTATGTACTTGTTTACGAAAGCAATTATTGGAGAATCTAAAGTCCATCAAATAGGATAAATCACTGAGGTTCAAGTTTGGCCATCTTCTGGTCGGTCTATTCTTCTATTTTCAAGGTTATTTCCTTGGAGTAGGTGATGTTCAATGGTCTAGTGACCTACCAGTTTCCAGACAGATTAAGGAGAGTCTACAAGCAGTGGGGACTACATATCCTGAGGTTATAAATAAGTATTTTGACGAATTCAAATGAAAGATGAACCAGAGAGTGAGGATATTAGGTGATTTAGTGAAGAAGTATTAAGATGACATCTACTTCACAATAAGGATACATCAATGCATAATGGAAGTGGTGGAACCTAGAAAGGAAGTAGTTGACCCTATGAGGTATGAAGTGGTGAATGACATATTGATTCGGTATGCCTCTACCCTACTTGCCTCACCACTAGATGCAAAGAAGAAAAGAACTGGTACTTACTTGGAGAGGGTCACACTGATTAAGGAACTGAAGTAGAAAAAGAGAAAAGCAATACCATCAGTATCTGCACCAGTTACATCTGCCAATCCAAAAGTGACCAAGCAGTCACCAGCCAAAAAGAAACCCGAGATTATTCCTGCAAGAGTATTCGAGAGGATACAGAGATCCAGGATTCACTCACCGGAGTTAGAAGACACTGAACCAGAGATTGAAATAAAGAAGTAAAGGCAATCAAACAAAAATCTGAAGTCTACCAGTAATGTACCAACAACTTCTACACTAGTAAATATAGATATTACTTCTTATAAACCAATGACACATTGTGAGAGGACAATAAAGAATATTAGGATGAAAGTGCTTGATGACAAAGGAATATTTTGACGACTTTAATGATAGTGAGAAAGAGGATGTAGAATAGGAGGTCACTAAATAATTATGTATTAATGATCGGTCACCTTCTAAGATTAAATCTGTTACTCCAAATTCTTTGTATGATTCTTTGGATAATAAATGGCACATTGCCATTGAAAGAGAACAAGAGATGAGGGAGAAAATTTTTGCACAGTACTTTCTTGATGCTTCAAGTTTTGAGTTATTTGAAATTGTTGATAAGTGCAAAGGCTTTTTCTTTATGAGAAGGAGGTGACTCAGGTTACTAGAAGGTAAAACCTCTAAAGTAGAAAAATAAACACATATACAGGTTAAAGCTGTTGTCAAAATGTACCGAGTATATAAAGCCAATAGACAAGTTGATCAAGAGCCTGACCTATCCTTAGGCAAACCAGATGAGGTATTTGACAGTCAAGGTGAAAGAGTGACAAAACAAAATGACCCTAATGATGTTGATGCATTATATAATGAGGATGTCACTCCAGACAAATAAACTACTGAGAAAGAGAAACAGGACAAAGAGAAAGAAGAGAAAGAACAAGAAGAAAAAGCAAGGCAAGAAGAAGATAAGAGAAAAGAAGAAGAAAAGAGGAAGGAAGAAGAAAGGAAGCATAAGGAAGAGAAGAAAAAGTAGGAAGAGGATGAGAAGAAGAAAGAAGTGGAGAAGAAACAAGAAGAGGAGAAAAAGAAAGAGTCAGAGAAGAAGAAAGAAGAAGAAAAGAAAAGAGTGGAAGAGGAGAAAGAAGGAGAGAAGAGAAAACAAGCGGAGATCAAGGCCAAAGAAGGAGGGCAGAATCCTAAGGCAACTGATGATCAAACCATGCAGGCTGATTCCACCAATCCTATTGATCTAACTCTTGCATGTCTGACTCAATCAACAAATGAGTCTAAGTTGCTTCGAAGCATTAAACTTGCATAAGAGAGACTGGAAGAATTGTGGAAGAAGAAAGAACAGGATGTCATACAATTTTCTGTTGACACCCTTACTAGTCTAATTCCTAGTACTAACCTCCCTAGTACCGACTCCTCTCTATCCAATCTCAAAATTCTTTGTACCATAGTGGAAGACCAGGTGCAATGCTTGGAGGATGTTGCTCAAGAAAATGCAAGTAAGAACCATGAAAAGGCACTCAATATTTCCTTAGTCAAGCAAATGAATGAGCTGAAGACACAACTACTAAAGCAGAAGGATGATATCAGTGTTGCTATGGGTGAAGGTAAATTACTTTTAAGTAAAATCTGCCAACCCCATCTGTTTTGTGAAGATGTTCTCAAACAAAAAGCTCAACTCCGATTGGAGTTACATGAATACATCTGCAACTTCAAGATTCCCTGTGATTTATTCATTGTCAATGGACAAACTGTTCATTATTTTTAGCATTAGACTGCCAAGATGGACTTAGAAATCAGCAACTAGACTCAAGATATGTAGGAGCTTCAACTGCTCCTATTGCTACAAGTGCAGGTTCTTCAAAGATGTTTTCTCAACTTGGAAGCTATCACGGTAACTCAAGAGATGAGTACCATTGATCCAATGGAAGAACTGGTATTTCAGATGAAGACTAAAAGTGAGATTGCTACCTCACTACTCGAGTCATGGACATTGGACATGAAGACTTTTGTGCAGAACTTTAAATTTGTTTGTGAGAAATTTCATTCCTTATTGTCATGAAAATCTACGCTGTTTTATTTTATAAAAGGGATACTTTGCATTAATTTGTCATTGTTGGAAAAGGGGGAGTAGTGTACATTAAAATTTTGTTGAATGTTACAGTTTTATGCACGCACTTGTAATTTTTGCAAAGAGAGTAGTATATATGCTTAGGGGGAGTAATTTTTATTATGGCATCATTTTTTTTTGTAAAAGCACTTAGATGCCAAAATTTTCCTAAGTGTTGCCATCAATGCCAAAGGGGGAGATTGTTGGTATTTTGATGATGTTTGGATTGTCATTGATGGACACACACTTACTTGATGTATGAGTTATGCTCAACCGATAGTTGTTGCAACCGATATTGTATGTCATTAAATGTGTAGTCTTTAAACTATCGATATTTTATAGAAGATGGCTTACTTGTCACAGATTGATTGAAGACCCCAAGTGGTACGAGGATCTCAAGTAGAATAAAGGACTCGAGCAGCAATCAATTTTTTATCAGAATATATATCTATATATTGTATTAACCGATATATATCTGTGAAGAGTTACCAATTGGTATTATTGTAATGTGTGATGAGTTATCATCCACTGACACTTTGATGGTTTTTTTGTGCTGTGTTACCAAATCTGTCTAGATACACTGTACCTAGGAACTTGTAGTCTAATCTTATTGGACCGACATGAAAGTAGATTCCTTTATAAGGACATCATGTCTAAGTTTTGTATGTGTGATATAGAAAAGAAAAGGTTATTATGTGCGATCATAAAAGAGAAGGTAAGGTCTGTGTGAAGAGATAGAGTGTGCAGATATAGAATATTGAAGTAATGTTGAAATGCATTAACAAGGAGCTGTTAAGGATCTAATTAAGCACACTATGCTATTATCGAGATCATTCACTTGTTGATTACTCACATCTTTGACAAGTCTAAAGCCCTTAACAGGGTAGGCTCAGCAAAGCCTTTACAAATCCTCTAACAAGGTGGTTCACAACTATGGATCTTAAATCCTCTAACGGGTAGTCTTTAACAAGACTTATCTCCTAATAGAGATCTAGATTCCTAACAAGATTTGTTTTGGTGAAGAACATTGTATGACCTTAACCGGTCTAGTTACTATTCTACAGATAGTTACTTGTGACTTTCTACTCATCATGGTTTTTCCCATTTGGGTTTCCACATCAAATATATTGTGTTATGGTGATTGTTCTTTTGTGGGTGAATGCTTTGTTTTCTATTTGGTTTGCATTTATCTTAACCAGTTTATTAGTGAATCTGTTGCACCAGTCATCTGCTAAACTATTTAAGAGTTTGCTTACAGTTTTTTTTTGGCATACTAATTCACCCCCCCCTAGTATTCATCAAATAGAACCAGTGAAGAGAAGAGAGCTTATGGAGGAGATCCAACAGAGAAGGAATAGGTGAAGAGCAGCAAGAAGAACGAGTCGGTGTAGCAGAGAGGATATCTCACCGACAAAGAAAAATATATGTAATGGTTGCAAGATTCACTTGTAACAAGATAACTACTTATGTATTTGATGTTTACATTGTGAATATTGAGTTGTAGCTCAGTGTAGGGGTTGTATCTCCTTGGGTTGGTGCCCTAAAGTTAGGGGTTGGTGCTCCTTTGGGTTGTAGCCCATAAAAGTGTAGGGGTTGATGCTCCTTAGGTTGGTGCCCTAAAATTTGTAATTGTGTTTACTGTGAGGTTGGATTGGAGCATTTGACTCAAGCAACATTGCTCACCATTATGCTGATATATACATTAGGTGTAACCTCCATCAAAACAAATCATTCATGGAATCCTTTATCTATTATTTATACATTATATATTCATAAGGGATTGAAGGCGTAAAATGAACAACTGGTTTCTATTTAACTATTTCATAATTTATAGACCTCTCCATTCCATATGCACTTCTATCTACTATGAAATCCAAAAATTTACCAATACATTTCATCTTACTAACATATTTCATTTACTACTCAATTAATATCAACATTATCTAATTGTTTGCCTAGTCTAGTGCACTTCTCTATGGTCCCATCTCTTGCACACACTATCAAAGCTTATAAATGAGCATGATAGAGACAACACTTGACTCATGAAAAGGGCCCACAATACTTCAACATTCAGAATGACCACCATAGACATAAAAAAGGAAAGTCAAAAGGAATATTCTCAAATCCAATCTTTAAATCATGAATAGATGAGAATTTGTTGATGAAATCAATCAAGAATAGAGTGTGACAAGTGCCACCAAAAAAGCAAATAAAATAAAATAAAAAAGAAATTAGTGGTCAACCCAAGACTAAAGAAATCCCAAAATCAAATTAACTCAAATGATACTTCACACAAATCACAAAATAACTCAAGGCAAAATAGATAACTCATTCAATCCACATCATGAGGTGACTAATATCAGTCTCACCAAAGGGAGTAACCGCTACACAACACTGAAGGGTACAATGCCCTAAATGTGTTAGAGAGTGCACACCATACTTTTAAGACCATTTTTTCTATTATTCATTTATCCACATTCCCTTAATAATATTCAATGTAATGCAATCTTTTATGAAGGTCTAGATAAGTATCCTTTATGAAAAATGACAAATGTTAGGAAGAGATAAAGTGATTAATACACTCATACTCATACAACGAATACACTCATATCTTAACTATTTTTCAAGATACCCTATCTATAAAATGATTGCATTTACCAAGTTACCATAGGAACAGATGTAAGAATCCTCAATTAATCACATGATGAAATACTATATCATACACCATTTCTCTCAATGCACAACTAATAGCATATAGATGACTAGAATTTACTTCTTAATATCATTAAGCAACTTATTCAAAAATACATTTAGACAAGCAAATAAGTCTCATTACTTAAGTAGAACTTTAATATTAGTTTCTAACCACACTCACATGTCTTACCAGTAGTAATCTCCTAATATATTATTACCCATTATATAAAGGATATCACAAGCCTACTTGCAGAAACTTAATTTCCTTTTTCACCTAATGTAACACAATACAAATAGATACATACATCATTCTATTCAAACTCATTTCCTATCATTTCTTAATTATAATCATTCATGGACTACGTATTTTCAACATTTCAAGAGAAATTATCATTTAGATTCACAATACGACTTCATACAATTTATTATCATTTCATCTCACTAGAATGCAGATAAGGTAAGGAAATAGCATCCTTTATTAATCCATCATTTTGATCAAGCAAAACATTTATTTTAATCCACACAACTCCTATGCAAAGCTAAGGCTTAAATCTTACCAAACCAAATAAAGACACAATAGTATCATTTCAATTTCCTAGATATCTAATACATCAATCTTTACTTCAATACATATATTATATCATGGTCTTTTAACCTATTAACTTTTAAAAAATTTCTACCTTATTTATGAAGAGATATTATATCCAACTAATTCTTTTTTTATAAACAAATGTAATGGATGCAATATCTAAATATTAATCTTCAATGCAAATTTATCCCATCCAAGCTTATCTTCTAATGTATGCAAAGTCACATTTATCAATGGTTATTCTTTCCTTCTATTTAATATCAATAAACTCCCAAGCACTTGAATCTTATACCCAAATAAAGAGAAAATGATAGAAGGAATTTCCAAACAATGATTATACACACACAAAATTATGCATGATCAACTTGAATTTTCTAAACATGCCAGATGCAACTACTTACATCCTTTTCTAAGATATACGAGTTTAACTTTCCATGAGGTCTCCTAATATTACAAATGCAACTAGAAATCCCAAATCCTTATTCAAATACATGATCTACTCAAACAATCTTTTCTTACATGTAGAGTCACACACATATATATAAACATCTGACAGCTCTATTTGGTGCCTATACGCCACTAGTTGACTTTCTTACATCTTACATATGAGATTAAAATAAAGAGAAGGGTGTTATTAAACTACTATTTTATTCAACATAGATGCATCACACACAAGCTCTTCAATTTCACATCACGGTATATACTAAATTATTCTTATAGGCATAATAAAAACATCATGTCTTACTATTCATAATAAGATCAACATAACAGGCTACTCATAACATTAGTCAAGAGAATAAACACAATATTTTATCATTCTACAACATAATCATTATATATATGGAGAACAATCTTTAACATCTAGGAAAACACTATAAATTAAAAGGCAAGGAAAACTGCATAGAATCATATAGACATTTCTCTCATTTAAGAGACAAGCATAAGAAATGAATACACATATCACATAAAATTAGGATTTATAGAAGAGATTAGGGAGAAACACAAAGCATAGTCATCTAAGGTCTCCAGGGTTCTAATGACTCTTTTATAGCTCAAATCTCAAGGGATAACTTTGATGAATACTAAGAGGGGGGGGGGGTGAATTAGTATACCAAAAAATACTAAACTTAAACACTTAAACAGTTTAGCAATCAATCGGTGCAACAGATTTACTAACAAACCAGTTAAGACAAATGCAAACCAAATAGCAAATAAAGCATTCACCCACAAGAGAATGATCACCATAACACAAGAGGTTTTGACATGGAAACCCAAATGGGAAAAACCACAGTGAGCAAAAACTCACAAGTAACTATCTACAACATAGAAACTAGTTCAATTAAGGTCAAACCAGTTAAGGTCATTTACAATGTTCTTCACCAGAACAGATTCTGTTAGGAATCTAGATCTCTGTTAGGAGATAAGTCTGATTAAAGACTACCTTGTGAAAGGATTTCAGATTCATAGTTGTGAACCACCTTGTTAGAGGATTTACAAAGGCTTTTCTGGGCCTACTCGGTTAAGGGTTTCAGACTTGTCGAAAATGTGAGTAATCAACAAGTGAGTGATCTAGATACTAGCACAATATGCCTGGTTAGATCCTTAATACCTCATTGTTAATGCACATTTAGCATTACTTCAGTCTTCAGTATATCCACACTCTATTTCTTCACACAGACCTAATCTTCTCTTATGTGATCGCACATACAAAAACCTCATGCACTTTTGAAACCCTATCAACACCTAAAACCCTAAACATGATGTCCTTATAAAGGAATCTTATTTCATGTCGGTCCAATAGGACTACATTGAAAGTTCCTAGGTTCAGTGCATCTAGACACATTTGGTAACACGACACAAAATCAGTGCCAAAGTGTCAGTGGATGATAACTCATCACAAAAATACCGATCGGTAACACATCACAGAGTAATACTGGTTCATACATTTTACTAATTACCAGTTTGTCAAAATGAAGAATGGGAAAATGTTAACAACTACTTTGTTCCTTTGTACCTCTTTGGGATCCTTGAACCACTTGAGGTCTTCATACTACTTTGGGTCTTCATACCACTTGGGTCTTCATAGCACCTGAGATCGGTAAACACTTTCTGCAAAACACCGATAGTCTAAAGACTATAATACATAATACCGGTTGGAACAAATACCAGTTGAGCATAACTCATACATACAAAAAGTGATCTCAAAGAAAGTGTGTGTCCATCAATGACAATCACAACATCATCAAATGCCAACAATCTCCCCCTTTGGCATTGATGGTAACACTTAGGAAAATTTTGACATCTAAGTGTTTTATAATAAAAATATGCCATAATGAAAATTACTCCCCCTAAGCATATACACTATCCCTTTTTGTACAAAATACAATGTATAATACTCCCTTAAAGAGATAACATGAAAGTATACATAACATTAATCAAAATTTTAAATACAAAATACTACTCCTCCTTTGCCAACAATGACAAAGTATTGCTAAAAAACCCATGTTTCTCATTATCATTAGAATAATAAATGTTTATGACAATAATGAGTGAAACTTATCAAAAACCGATTTAAAATCCCGTAGAAAATTCTTCATGGCTAAAGACCATGACTCAATTAATGAGGTAGCAACCTCACTTTCCATCTGCATTTGTGATACCTATTCTTTCATGGCATCAATTGTACTCATCTCTTGAGTGACCATTAAGGAATCCAAATTAAGAAAGCACTTCTGAAGAATTTGTAGTTTGGGTAGTAAAACCAATTGAAGTTCCTACAAATCTTTGGTTCGGTTGCTAATCTCCACTTCAATTCTGGCAAAGTGGAGCTGAAACCAGTGAACAATTTGCCCATATGTAGTGAAGGAATCATAGGGCATCTTAAAGGTGCCTATGTATGCCTGCAAATCATATTACAGTTTTTCCTTCTGTGCAAGCACATCATCACAAAATAGATGGGGTTGGCTGATTTTGCTTAATAGTAGCTTGCCCTCATCCATAGCATCTCTTATGTTCTTATGTTGTTTCAGAAGTTCAGACTGGAGCTCATTTAGTTTCTTCACTAAGGCAGTGTTTAGTGCCTTTTGATGCTTCTTTTGTGCATTAGCTTCAGCAACCTCTTCTAGACATTGTACCTAGTCCTCTACAACTATACATAGAAGTTTTAGTTGGGCCAAAGAGGAATCAATACTAGGGAGGTTAGTACCGGGAATCAAACTGGTAAGAGTGTCAACTGCAGTTTGAATAACATCTTGCTCCTTTTTCCTCCTTAATGCTTCCAGTCGCTCTTGTGCAAGCTTAATTCTTTGGAGTAGCTCTGATTCATTTGCAAATTGGAGGTCAATAGGACTAGTTGTGTCAGTCGGTTTGGCCTGACCACCAGTTGCCTTTGGGGTCTCCACTTGTGTGCTCTTTGCCGCTTCCTTCTTTTCTTCGGCTCTTTTCTTTTCCTCTTCTACCTTCTTTTTCTCCTCTTCTTCTTTCTTTTTCTTCTCTTCTTCCTTCTTCCTTTCTTCTTCCTTCTTCTTCTCCTCATTTTTTTTTCTCTTCTCCTCTTCTCTCCGCTTCTCCTCTTCTTTCCGCTTCTCCTCTTCTTTCTTTTTCTCTTCCTCTTTCTTATTCTCTTCCTCTTTCTTCTTTTCTTCTTCTTTTCTCTTTTCCTCTTCTTTTCTCTTCTCTTCTTCCTGTTTCCTCTTCTTCTCTTCTTGTTTCCTCTTCTCTTCTTCCTGTTTCACTTGCTCTTTGTCAACCCTTTCTTTGCCCTATCTCTACTTGTCTGCTTTTTCTTTTTCAGCATCTAGAGCGATATCTTCAACATTTAACGCATCAACATCAATCTTGTCTACCTGTTTTGTTACTCTTTCTCCTTTATCATCAAATTCCTCATCTGGTTTCTGTTCAGCCTTCTTGTTGGCCTCAGACACTTGGTGCAATCTCAGAGCGGCTTTGGCATGGGAGTGTGTATCTTTCACCACTTCAAAGACATTTCCTTCCAGTAACAAGAGTCTTCTTCTTCTCATGAAGAAGAGGCCTTTGTACTTATCCATGATTTTATAGAGCTCAAAATTTGACACATCAGGAAAATATTGTGCAAAGATTTCCTCTCTTATTTCATGTTCTTTTTCAATGGCATTGTGCCATTTCTTATCTAAAGAATTGTATAAATAATTCGATGTCACCGATCTAATTTTTGATGGCGACTGATCATTAATACATAGATATTGGATGACTTTCTATTCAACTTCCTCTTTTTCATTATCATTAAAATCATCAAAGTGATCTATTAAATCACTTAGTACTTTTCTCCTAACATTCTTGATAGTCCTTTGACAATGTATCAAGGGTTTGTAAAAGGAAATGTCTATATTTACCAGGGTTGATGATGCCAGTTCATTGCTGGTTGTCTTTACCTTCTTCCTTGTTTGCCTAGACTTCTTAGGCTACACTTTAGGTTCTATATCCTCATAATCTGGTGAGTTTCTCTTAGTCTTTCACTTTCTTTCAAAAACCTTGGCGGGTACAACTTCCGGTTTCTTCTTGGCAGGTGACTACTTGGTTACTTTAGGACTTGCTGAGGTAACCGGTGTCGATACCGAGGGTGCTACCTTTCCCTTCTTCATTGAAGGTTCTTCAACCAGTTTTATCCTTTCCAAGTAGGTGTCAGTTCTCTTCTTCTTCAGATCAAGAGGCGAGGCAAGTAGGGTTGAGGCATACCCATCTACCATGTCATACATCACCTCATATCCCATGGGTTCAACCTTTTCTTTTCTGGGCTCCACCACCTCCATTATGCACTCATCTACTCTAATGGTAAAGCAGATGTCCTTTTCATACTTCTTAACAATGTTGCTAGATATCCTCATCCGCTAGCTCATCTTCTGCTTCAATACATCAAAATATTTATTCAAGACTTTAGGATACCCGGTTCCCATGGCTTGAAGACTTTATCTGATTTGTTTGGTAACCGATTGGTCAGTAGACCATTGAATATCACCGACTCCCAGAAAATACCCTTGAAAGTAGAAAAATAGACCTACCAAGAGTTATCCAAATTTGAATCTTAGGGCACTGTCCAGTTTGATAGACTTCAAGTTTATTAACAATTGCTTCTGCATACAAGTGCAAAGATCAAATGAGGCATCTTCCATTATCATTCTGTAGGTGACATTCACTACAGCTGCAGAGACAGAGTTTATTCTGCTAGCATAGAACGTGCGATATCCGATCACCATGAAAGCATACTTGACCAAATCATCCTTGATGGTGTTGATGGTCATTCCTCGTTAGTCATTCACAGAACCAGTGAGCTTAGTCATTTCAGTCTTGACGACTTTTCTTAGGGCTAGCACCTCACCAATGTTGCAAAAACTGATGATGACATGAATGGCTTCAGGTGTAATATTATGTGTACTTTCGAGATACATCTTGTCACCATACACTCTACTCAGAATGATGCTGATGTGATCTTCTATAAATTCTTCAAGAAAGTACACCACATTGTGAAGTTTCTTCCTCTCCAGGATGTTGTATTCTGGTTTGATCTTTTTGTCATCCCCGCAGAACAAACCTAGCTAGGAATGGATCACTAGTGATCCTAGGTCTTCCAATTTGCAATTAATGTACCCTGAAATATCACCTTCCACTATAACTCCAACGGGTATCTAGGATAGGGCATTGTATTTCATCTTCCGTTGGATAAAATTTGCTGAATCAACAGGTGTACTAGAACTGGAGTGCGATGTAGAAGCCATGATTAACTAATAAACAAGACTTTCGATAAATACCTTTAGAATTTCAAAATTTAGGGTTTGTCAACACAGTGCATACTACACCACTTTGATTGTTTGAATACCGCTTTGTGTTCTTCACTTGATTGATTGTCACTATCTCTGTATTTTACTGCAAAGTTTTGAAATCTCTATGAGTCGTAAGTCGAGTCACCTTTTGTCGCTCTTCTCTTGAAAAATTTTTTGCTCGTAAACTCATAAGTGAAAATGACTTGAAAATCCCATTTAAATGAATTCTTCACCTACCATAATAAATGCTTCACCATTAGGGTATAAACCCTAATTTTGCCTTTTACCATTTCCAGTCTTCTGTCGATTGATAGGTAACACATGCCGGTTAAGGTGTTTTATAGATATAGACTGGGGGTTTGATACATTTCACCGAATTGTTCACCCTAAGCTTTTCTAAAGCTTAGTTTGCTGGTTCAGAGACTTCTACACTAGGTGCAGAAACCGGTTCTTCCTATGACACTTCTTCAGGTTTCTTCTTCCATGTTTTCTTCATATCCGCTTGAACAATTTTAACATCAATCTTTCCTTCCGGAGTGATCGGTATGTCATTCGATATGTTCTTTCTCATCCTGCAGATTCTGGTTGTGTGACTCAGTTTGTTGCAGTGATAGCATACCATTCCAGGTGCTCTCCATGGTCCAATGTTCATGTTTCCATTCTTCCTTCTACATGTTGCAGCAGTGTGACTGGTATCATGTGTCATGCCCAAACTTTTGGGCAAAAACACACACAACAATTTTTTTTTGAACACTTAATAACATGCAACCTATGCTTAATTAGATGTGACAACTTAACAGGTTGCTCCAAGCGGAACCTTAAATTATAATAAAATGGTTTTCTAACATGAGTGATGAATAGAACAAATTTATCTAGAAGCCTTAGGTTTCTATGGAACTCCTAGATGACAAAGTTAGGATATTCCTAACATAACAAATTACGATAACTCCTATAATCAAATGGAACAAAATGAATTTATAAGGACAATAATATATTCACATCGAATGTCCCCTTTATTACAGTTGCAATTTATAATTCTTAATTAGATCATCTTCTACTAATATGCATTAATATAATTACTTGATTCAATAATAATTATTTATCTCCTAACAAGTTTCCTCCATCCTTGATAATACCTCCTTCCTTTATAACTTGATTAAATCTTGCATCTATAAATTAATTATTAATATGATTTTAACGTAATAATATTAATTCATCAAGCAATTGAAAATTGAAGTGTCGAACGTTAAAATGTTAATTGCTTTATTTAGTATAAGGTTCCATCTAGGCTAAATGAGTTCGCAAGATCAAGGTCTTGGACTTATTTTTGAATATAAATGATTCCACCACGATATCCTCTTCCAAGGAAATTATTATTATCTCACCAATTAATAAATATATAAATTCATTAAGCACAAATCTCTAAATTAGTTAACAAGAGATATTATTAGTCTCAATTAATCTTTTAATTACACGAAGCATTAATTATATCAAATCTATTATTATATTTTTTTTTTGACTATTAACAACTTAATATTTAATGAGTGTTAACTATATTGTGTTTAAAATTCATTAGAGGGTAAAATGACCTTTAATAGCATTTGCTTTATAACACTGGTTAATGTTGACCAAATAAATAATCCCTTAAGGTCAAAATACCAACAAGGCAATTATTAAATTTACGTTAATAAAACAATTACAACCCATTAATTTTCAACTCAATCTTACAATGATTGTATATATGTATATATACATACCTATATGCTTACGTATAGCGTATATGTCATATATATATATATAATTCCGAAAATACCATATCTAAATTTACTCTTATAAATTCATATATATAAACATTTAAAATGTACATATATTTATAACTACTTAAATCCATACAATTTATGAATTTAAATTTAATCGATTAATACCCAAGTAAACATGGAATACCCTATTCAAAATTCGAATAGGGTTTCCCCCCTTTTTCTTTCTTCATTTCATTTGAACCAATTAATATTCGTAACCCTAGATTTCATTTACCACATATTTTTTTTTATTTAAACTAATCTAAGTTTTCCTTAACCCAAAATTTGGGTTAGGGCATGCATTTTTGTAGGTTTGGAGGGGCCATGGCGGAGGAGGAGCTACAACATTTAATGGAGGCTGCGGGGCGCACAGAGGGCGACAGTGGTGACTATGGGGGCTCCCCGCAGGGACAGCTATAGCTGTGCCTGTGGGTCGCAGAGAATTAAATAATTTTAAGCAGCAACTATATTAGATTAGAAAACATTGGAATAAATCTTAGAGTCTGACATGTTAATTTTAGATTTACTTTCTGCAATAAATCAAGGAAAAAAAATTACAGAATTTAATAAAATTTAACAGCAACTACATCAGCCTAGAAATCATTTAAATTGACCTTGGAGATATGCATGTTAAATCTATTAAACCATGATATGTATTTTGGAAATAAATGATTAGAACTAAATGCAAAATTTTCTTTTACTAACATGTAAGCTTTCTACTTTACTCATTTCCCATTTTTTTTCAATATGCATAAGGAGATAGAGTGAGCCTTTATTTTCAAAACTAACATGCATTCTACAAGTATTATTTCATTAACTATAGGGAACTTAATCCAAGATAACATTTCATCTTTGCAACAAAATAATTCTTAATAAAAATAATGCATTTCTTTAAAGTGTATTTAAAACACAATATAGCCAATACTACAAATTGGTGAGATACCCAACTAGTCTCTCATTTCTATTAAATGAGGACTTTAAATAAAATAGATACATTTTCTCTTTTTTTTTAACTAAATATGATATGCAGCTTTTTATTTACATTTCTACAATTGAAATATATAGCATCCCTTTTCTTAATATTTTTTTGTAAACCAAGTAAAAAATAGCAACTCCTAGCTTGACTTTTTCTTTCCTTTCCAAGCAACCTGCAAATAAATCATAAGGCTTGACCATGGAGTGCTCACCTCCTAGCCTAGGCTTACTAGAAGCCACCCCCAAGCTTGGAGAACCAAGCCCTAGACAGGTTACAGACATGCAAACACAACAAGCAAGGGAAAAACATATAGCAAACACTTTCCCAACCAAGGCTACACTCCATCACAAAATGTGATGATTTTACATGGGTGGTAGTGGACCAAATACCCTGAGGAGACTGCAAGAATGGTAGATCACAATGCCACCTCATGCAAAACAAAGATATTTCATAAGTTCATTAACCCCACATTCCTTATGCCCCCTAAGGCATTCATGCCATACTTTTTCCCCTTATGATCCCAAATGCACAAACCAAGCCATGCAGTAAGGGTCACATATACACCCCTTGAGTTTGCTCTCATAAAGAGAGTCTCTCACTTGAGGGTTGTCAAACTTATACCACCCGCAAGACCATCCTAATCTCCCAAGAGCAGAAGGCCTTGGTTACTCCCAAATCATAGGAAATGCATAAAAGAATAAAAGAAAGGTCGCATAATAATTTTTACAAAAGAAAATACAAGACAACAAATTTTTTTCATTCAAACAATCTTTCCAACATAAACATGCAACTTAAAAAAAAACAAAAGAAAAGATGAACCAACCTTCAATCTGCCCAAAGGTTTGCTAGAACTAGTTTGAGGATGAGCAGCCCAAATCCACAAATCTTCCTTCTACACTTAGCCAAAATTCTATCCCAAAACTATTCTTTTTTCAAAATTGCATGATCTCCAAAAATGGAGAGTGGGTGATTACCCACAAAGTCTCTCATTCTTGCCTAAAAAGACCTTAGTGAGAATTCTCACAGGTTTCTAAAACTGAAAAAGGAAAAAGTAAAAGAAAGTGGAAAAAAAAGATCTCACATCAAAAAGGAAAGTTATCTAACCTAGATGGCACCTTCTAATTTTAATTTCGCTCACCTTAGGAAACCCACTTTTTGAGGTGACTAAACAGTCACATGGGAGTAGACACATGCCTAAAAATACTCCTTACGCATAGGTATACCTTATGGACTTTAGGAAACACCTTTAAACTACCCCTAGGAGTCCATTTGACCCCTTCTAAACCCATTTGAAGTTAACTTTTGGGTCAAACCTAAGTTGACAACTCCAAAGACTCTCTACCCAAGGAAATTTTAGAACCACATTCAAATGTTTGAAAAAGCTATAGTTGTACAACTCCCTCCAAGAGACAAGTCAAAAATCAAGACATAAATCAACACGTTTCAAGTGACACAATAAATACATTACAAAATTACACATGAAATTTGTCTCTTGTTGGATTTACACAAATTAATAAATTTAATTTAACACACACACAACATTTACTTTCACAAATAAACTATGATACATACGGGGTGTTGTCTCTCCAAATAGACAACCCCTAGCTTTACGAACGTACATAGGTCTAGGTTTGGTTCTCCATAATGTTTCCATGGTCACATGGATAATTTTCCTGTGCATCTCAATTACACATTAGTAATTCCAAATAACCTCATATAATATTAAACACGTGAATAAGAATACACATCAAACACTCTGCATACAATTTACATTTAAACAAATCGATATATCTTATATCCAAATAAATCCACATAAGCAATTATCATAATCCTCATAATTTTGATCTATACATAAGACATTTATCCTATTTCTATCATCATAGTAAAGTCCTGCAAATCCAATAATGACATACATCATCTCAAAGTTATCCTATTCTAGAATCATATAAAGTTATGTATCCATAACACATCAAAATGTACACCTCAAGGTGAAATGATACTGTAACTTGGTTCAATTACTTTTCTCACCAATCTATCTGTCTAACATAGCCCATCCTATTGAATTATAACATTTATTAGTAAGGTCAACCATGGTCAATTGAGTTAACCAAAGCTTGATCAGGGAGGGGCTCTACATCATGACAGATCATACAGGTTGCTCTCCAACCGGTTGTCTCTTGATAGCCACCACCACCTGACTGATGGTCATAGGCATTATACCGGTTTGGATTCCGGTTCACAAAGGATTCAGGAAAATATCCTTGACTCCTTTGAGGATATCTTCCAATGTTGTGTATAACAGACCTGCATTCAAATTCTCTATGCCCAAACTTGTTGCATGCATAATAGTTACCATTGAATCTATTGGTTCTAGACTTATTGTTTAGAAAGTAAGGAAAATTATTGTAAGCCTTATTTCTACATACATTAGCAGTATGTCCTTCCTTGAGAAAATTAAAGAAAACATGTTTAAACTTTTGCTTACCTTTATCCTTTGGCATTGGTTGCTTCTTTGATGCTCCATCTTTTGTTCTATATGTTTCACTTTCCTCATAATTAGAGAAACCAAGTCCGTTAGTATTCTTTACTGGTTTAGCTGATTCATGCTTTTTCTCTAACTTAGCAACACTCTGATTGAATTTGGCAAGTATTTCCTTTGTCTTAGTGAGTTCCTTGGTGATAGAAGCATTGGATTCCTTCAAGGTTGCATTTTTAGAGATAGCCATGTTTAGTTCACCTTGCATTTCTTCTTTTTCCACTTTACTCTCTTGGAGATGAGCAGTAAGTGCACTGATTTCTTGATTTAGCTTGCAGATCTCATGATCTTTGTCTTTTACCAGATCTTCAGCTTTCCTCCAGTTCTCAAGCTCTTGGCACATTCTGATAGACAGTCCTTCCAGTTCCCTTCTTAGGTTGGCATTAGACTCATTCAATTTTTCAACTTCTTCAACTAGGGCTTCCATGTCTGCTTCATCAGAAGAACTATTTTCAGTAAGCTCCATCAATTTTTTAGTATGCTCTCTTCTTTTAGCCAGAGAGGCTTTATATTTGACTTTGAGTTCATCATAGGATTTCTCAGTCTAAGTGAGCCGATGAGTGAGTACCCTCATAGTGTATTCCCCCATATCTCCTTCCAAGTGGTTAGACTTATTGAAAGGTTGGCTCTGATACCAATTGATGAATACTAAGAGGGGGGGTGAATTGGTATACCAAAAATACTAAACTTAAATAGTTTAGCAGTCAACTAGTATAATAGATTTACTAACAAACCAGTTAAGACAAATGCAAACTAGACAGAAAATAAAGCATTCACCCACAAGAGCATGTTCACCATAACACAAGAGGTTTTGACATGGAAACCCAAATGTGAAAAACCACGGTGAGCAAAAACACAAGTAACTATCTGCAGAATAGAAACCAGACCGGTTAAGGTCAAACTAGTTAAGGTCATACAATGTTCTTCATCAAAACAGATCCTAGTAGGAATCTAGATCTCTGTTAGGAGATAAATCTGATTAAAGACTACCTTGTGAGAGGATTTCAGATTCATAATTGTGAACCACCTTGTTAGAGGATTTACCAAGGCTTTTCTGGGCCTACCCAGTTAAGGGTTTCAGACTTGTCAAGGATGTGAGTAATCAACAAGTGAGTGATCTAGATACTAACATAGTATGCTTGGTTAGATCCTTGATAGCTCATTGTTAATGCACATTTAGCATTACTTTAGTCTTCAGTATCTCCACACTCTATTTCTTCACACAGACCTAATCTTCTCTTCTGTGATTGCACATACAAAAACCTCATGCACTTCTAAAACCCTATCAACACCTAAAACCCTAGACATGATGTCCTTATAAAGGAATCTGATTTCATGTCGGTCCAATAGGATTACATTGCAAATTCCTAGGTTCAGTGCATCTAGACACATTTGGTAACGCATGACAAAATCACCACCAAAGTGTCGGTGGATGATAACTCATCATATAAATACCGGTTGGTAACTCATCATAGAGTAATACCGGTTCATTACTGATTACTGGTTCATACATTTTACTAACTACTAGTTTGTCAAAATGAAGACTGGGAAAATGTTAACAACCGCTTTTTTTCTTTGTACCACTTTGGGATCCTTGAACTGCTCGAGGTCTTCATGCCGCTTTGGGTCTTCATACTGCTTGGGTCTTCATACCACTTGAGATCGGTAAACACTTTCTGCAAAACACTAATAGTGTAAAGACTATAATACATAATACCAGTTGGAACAAATACTGGGTGAGCATAACTCATACATAAAAAAAGTGATCTCAAAGAAAGTGTGTGTCCATGAATGACAATCACAACATCATCAAAATGCCAAAAAACTTAAAACAAGAGAACATTTTAGCACACTACGCAACACTATGAGCAACAACCTTAACCAAAGATCCCAGTATTTGCAACACAGGCTCTGATACCAGATGTAATGCCCACCAAAATACCCTAGAGAAAATAAAGCAAATTAACATACTAATGGAGATAAAAAAAAATCTAAGTAACATCTAATGCAACACATAACATCATCTATGCAATATAAATTAACACCAATTAACTCATAATCATTTTGAACTTGAACATGTCACATAAAATAATTATGCAAGCGGAATAAACATAGCATAATCTTCACTATCATTTCCCTAGGGTATCTCAATGACACTACTTACTACCCTCATAAGAAATAACAATGTACCATTTCCATTACAACACTTAACATCCTTAATAATTATTCATGCACATATGCATTACACTTAGTATTTTCTACTCATTAACTATGCACATGCAACTCAATTACTTCTATCCTTCATGTAATACAACCTACTTACTCATTAATGTAATACGTTATGCTACTCATTCCAATGTAAGACCAATCCCTTTTTCCTTATGTTCATTTTATTCACCAAATCCAAATGTGCCTCAAAACATTAATCATTTTCTATTAACATGATCTCTACTCTCCTACATTGACAATGCATAGACATAATTTTTCATTTCTTATCTAATAATCCCATATCTACTCATGATTTCATAACTCTAGCATGACCATTTTCCTTTAAATGATTCCTAAGTGCATAATGCAGTAATCATAAAGTCCTTCTTTAACCAATCATCTTAAATTCTATACTTAACTTTCTATCACAACCATAAGTGTAAATACCATTAATACATACACAATATCATTTATCAACTACAGTTCCTACACTACAATTCTATTTACATAGGTTCTTTTCCATTTTTAATCTACAGGATCATGTAACAATCATAACATACTCATCATGATAAACACATACAACATATACAATTACTTTATTTCCATTAACTAAGCAATATCCAAATAATTGAGATGCACCAATTGTTAGGATAACTAGTGAATAACTTAGAGGGGGGTGAATCAATTATCAATAGATTATAAAACTTTAAGCACACAAAACCTTTTTACCGGAATGCATAAACCAAATACTGGAATAGTAGATATAAAAATTAGGCACAAACATAAATCATAGAACAATTACCAACCATCCATAACATATAACATCTATATTTGTATGTGGAAAACCTAGTAAAGGGAAAAAACACGGTGGGAAGCCTACCCATAGTCAGATAATAATTTTATAGAAAGTGTGTGATTACAATAAGAGGGGCCTATACATGCAGGAAGGCACACTTCCTAGAGCACACTTCTCATCACAAAAGGAGGATCACTGACTACAAAATAAATCCAGACTACAATCTAGAAAGATGAATGAATTGTAAGAATAACATCTCCTATGCCTGAGTACAAGTCTAGTTAAGATCAATCCCAGAGGTTTTAAGCCTTTTACACAAACCCAATTCGATCACCTATGATCAACCAAAACCTCTGCATATGATTACAACTTTATTCACACACAGATAATCCCATGATCTACAAAGAGCTTTTACATCATATTTATACCAATTGGAGACCTAAACAATTAGGTCAGCCACCTAAAAGATAATACAATGGACCCATTACACAATCCCAAAAACCAATGATAAACCAATTCATCCTAAGACTAAAACAACATAAACCAAATAGTAAATTTAACTGATGATGCATCAGAAGCATCAACCAACACATTACATAAACTGGTCCAAAACCTAGCAGAATAACATTAGACCCAAAATAGGTCACCATAAGTCAAATGAAACACCAAGAATAACTAGAATACGAACATGATAACCATCAACATCTAAATAACCTTCTAGAAGCCACACCAACACCACTTATTGGATTCATCAAAAGATCTTCAATAAAGCACTACTGGTAAAATCCTTATCGGTAGCCAAAAGGCTTAGTAGAACATATGATAGCATCTGGATCCTCAAATCCCAAACCAAATGAATGTGATACGTATCAGAAACACATGAATAACCAATCCAAACCAATTCCAATAGCCGGACCAAACCTGAGTCAAATCTCCAGATCAACATCAAAGACCAACCACTCTAGCGGAAGCCGGTAGAAAAAAAATAGCTAGTGTTAACATCAATGCAAAAAATAATCAATTACTCCAAATGGCCAACACCCATGCCTTATTCTACTAATAGAGTCGTACCACATTCCATATTAACTAAAACAATCTAAATTATTTCATTCAGGTTAACTATTCATCTTACCAACTACCTATTTATCAAGATTATCTACCTTTCAGCAAGAAAAATCATTCAAAGTTTGCAAATACATCCATACTCAAAGATCATCCTACTATAACATAATTATTACAGTCCATTACAACATATAAATATTCCATCCTATTATGAGTCCTAATACTTTTATCCACTAAATGCAATTTACATAGCTACTTTTATGTTAACACTTTAATTACCATATCAGATCTCCTATTATTTTCTATCTTAAACATGAGCATAAATTCCTATCACATGATCATGATATCAACACTCATGGCTTCCTTCACCAACCATTACAAAATAATCTACAACATATCTATTTACATGAATTACATTCCATTTCAAGGATAATTACATTTCAATGCTTCTCAATATCCACTAACCTTAGATTCTTACCAATCCATTACAATTAACCATAACAAAAATTCCATTACAAAGACCCAACAACATAAATTTACTTCATATCAAAATAAGTCCACTATAACCATCTAGTAACATTCCAACTACTCAAAGCTTCGCTATAGAGCCTCCCAGTTTATGCTATGAGTTTATTCAAAATCCCTGCCGAAATTGCTGATAAACTGGAAAGAATGCAAAAAAAAAAAATTGTGGACAAACTAAATCTAAGAATAGATTACATCTTGTGGCTTGGAATCAGGTTTGCCTTCTCAATTCCATGGGGGGACTGAACACTATAAATCTAAGAGATTTCAATAAAGCCCCGATGGCCAAGCAATTGTGGATATGTCTCAAAGAGAATAATGAATGGATTGACATTTTCAAACATAAATATCACATTTTGGATATCCAAAATACACTGGAATCTTATGACCTTCCCAACACTGTTTCTAATTTATTTAGCAACTTCTTTCATTCCTCCAAAGTTATTTTTCATGGTTGTAGATGGGTGCAGGGGAATGGTGCCAAAATCAAGTTTTGGGATGACTGGTGGACTGGTGATGACCCCCTATCAGATTTTGTTTGGGCTTCTCCTTTCAAAGAATTATGTCAGAAAAAATTGCCTCCTAGGTGGTTGATTATATTAGAGATGGAGCCTGGATAGATCTCAATTATATGGATAATGCTTTGATACCTATGCAACCTTGGTTTAATTGTATACACATTCCCTGCTCTCATGTGGAGGATGAAGTGTTCTGGAATTTCTCCTCTTCTGGGAAATTCAAGGTTGTCGATGCTTACAAGTTCATCTCCAAAAACTCCGCCCCCCCCCCCCCCCCCACTTGTGGGCTGGTATCTGGAATAACCTCTTAATTCTAAAATTAACATTTTTTTCTGGCTGTTTGTGTAGGTTAATATCTCTACCATTCATGATCTTTACAAAAGAGGTCTTCCTCTTACTAATAGATGCTTCCTTTGCAAAGAAGTGAAAGAAAATGTTGTTCATTTGTTGCTTCACTGTTCTTTTGTCAGGGATATCTAGAATTTCTTCCTTGATATCTGGAACACTAATTGGGTCTTCCCTGATTATCTTCAAAAGTTGTGGTTTGAATGGAAGTGCCCCTTTGACAATCAGGCTTTGGGAGTTCTCTGGAACTTGTCTCTTCCTCATATTCCTTGGGGTATTTGGAAAGAAAGCAACAGTAGATCATAATTCTACCAAGGAGAATTTTTTGCAATCTTGCCTCAGTAGAAAGAATGACCATCCCAACCCTACTCTCTAGAAGGAATGGGATACTATTAAACTATAGAAAATTGATTGGAATATTGCCATTTTAGTGCACAAAACAAAGTAGTGTAGATAAAATATTCTTTGGCATCCCCCTATGGGATGGATCAAAATCCATGTGGATGGGGTGGCTAAAGGGAATCTTGGGCTGGCCAGGTGCGAGGGAGTGGCTAGGAATCAAATGGGTCTATTGGTTTCTGCAGTGGCACTCCCTCTAAGCAGCCAATCCAACCACTTTGCAGAGGCCAACACTACCCACATTGGGTTACACATGGCTAAAAGAGAAGGTTTTAGAAAAGTCTGGCTGGAGCCTGACTCAGTAAACACTATCAATTGTCTGAATGGGCACATAGATCCTAGCTGGATGATTGCTAATCTGATCAAGGATTGTTAGGATATAATAAATGAGTTGGAAGAATTCAAAATTTTTCACGTCTTTCAAGAAGGTAACAAAGCAGCGGATCTATTGGCCAATATGGTAGTGGGCTATGTGGCAGCTAAATGGTGGAGCAGTAGGGATTCATTCCCAAAAAACTTGTGCAATCTGGCTTGTGATGATTCCACCCACTTGAGGTAATCAATGAATTTTAATCATGATTTTATTGAGTTGTTGGGGAAATGGCTGCTATTTGTTTTCCCTATTTGAAGATCTAGAAACTTCCCTTGTGCCTCAATTTTCTGTCTAATTGTGTGGCCCATTTCCTTCTACTATTTGAGGACTTTTCTGGTGTGTCTCATTTCCTACTACCATTCAAAGACTTCTCTGGTGCTGCCCATTTACTGTTGTTTGGCAACCCAGATCATTATGGGTGGGGACAAGAACAAGCAAGAAACACCTATTTTTGAGAAATGGAAGAAAAGAAAGGAGGTGTGGCAAGAAATTGTTGATGGGGGAATTTGTAACTTCTGATATTAAATGTAAAGTACAGATGCCAATAGCTAACAAGATGAGAGGGGGGGGGATGAATCATACTAACTTAATCTTCTATAAAATCAATAGATTCAACCTCGATAACTTATACTTCAGCAATATAACCAAAAACTGCTAAACATGCTAACTCATAATCACATAATCATCATGACACATATAACACTAGATTTAATGTGGAAACCCAAATAGGGAAAAACCACTGTGGGATTTCAGACCCACTAAGAAATATACTCTTCTAGAGTATGCTCGATTAAAAGCAAATCTTGTTAAAGATTACAAACACATTGCTAGATGTGACCTGGTTAAGGGATTTCCCTCAGATCTATTAGGATCTTCACTTTGTTATAAGTGGCCTTCTCAAAGGATTTCAAACACTCATTTAGAATGTTACCTTGCTAGAGGGTTTACAAATAAGACTGTTAAGTCTACTCGGTTAAGAGATTTTCTGTCACTTCCAGAATAAAAAATAGTAATATATATCTGCAACTTCACATCTAAAATGCTAAAGCATATTCTTATTTGCTCAAAACAATCTTGTCATAGGACTTATCTTGTCCCTCTATTGGACTCTCTACTCTGTTATTCAAACAAGTCTTCAAGCTTTTGTGCTCAGTAATCACTATGTAGTATCCCTGTGCTTACACTTGCCCGCATGCATTGTTTATCAACTATTCCTTATTTATAAACAATTTGCTAACCACTTAATCTCCTTGATCATATTTCCCATGATCAATCTTAGCCATCAGATCTTCAAACTTGACTAGGTTCAATGTAACCTTCTGATCTGAAAATGTTTTACCTTGCCTAGGGACTTGCATTCCTTTCTTGGAACTTGCACAAGGTTATTGTAGTTCAATCTGTGCTATAGATCTTCCTGCTGATCGTCCATTGCCATAGATCCTTAACAAACTTCATGCACGACATACCAATCATTTATACATCTCCAGCTAATCATCATTCTTCATTAAATAATGCTTTTATCCATCCAATGTGCTCTAGCATAACTCGCTTGCAACTCAGAAAATACTAAACTTTACTCGATAGACATTCTTCCTTCATTAACCGATATCGATAACCTTAGGGTTTACCGACTAGGTTCCTTAGGGTTTACTGACTAGGTTCTTTGCTCGGTGACATAGTATAGTATTAACCTTACAATCAACAACATATCTAGGATATCAAAACAATCTAAACATCATGATCTCATCATTGTCTAACTCGGTAATAGTTGCCCATTGAATGTCTTATTTCTCCCTTTATTCATCACATTCTTTCTATGTCTTTTACCGACATCTTAATTCTCTTCAAATCAATCTTCTCAAGATATGGCAACATCATACTAAATTAGAAAATCAATTTCTTGACATCAATGACAAAATAATGTTATAAAGATAGTTATGTCAAATAATCTTAAACAACCTTCTCAATATCCTTAATGAAATGCTAAAAATCTTTCTTTCTACTGAAATGCCAACAATCTCCCCCTTTGGCATTGATGGCAAAACCAACTTTTAAATGGTAATACCAACAAGATATTCAAATTGATTCAGATTCAGATTGTAGTAAGACTTCTCCTATTATCCTTGAGTTGTGAAAATCTTCTGAAGTCTTCTCCCTTTTTCATTAGGCTTCTGAGCTATTGTCTTGCGTTTAGTCTTTTAGTCTTCTATTATCTTCTTCATTTAGGGCTTTACCATTTAGTCTTCTCCCCCTTTGACAAAAATGCCAAAAAGTAAAAAAACTAATTCATGATTTCTTCCCCTGTGAAGTGATTTGCCTTGTTGTGTATCATCTCAGTCTCGGTCAGAGAAACTTGTCTCTATTCACCATTTCCTGCACCTTTAGAAAACCTTCTAAAGTGCATAAATCAGCATCAATCCACACATAATATTTTGTAGATTCATCGAATTGATGCTTTCACTGAACTCTATCAGTGAGTAGAAGATAGGAGTAGGACCCCTAACTTGCTTCTGAGATACTCAAAAGTGTCCCTTGACAGTGGCTTTGTGAAGATGTCTACAATTTTTTCCTTTGAACTGATATATTCCAGCACAACTTTCTTCTCTTGAACTTCTTCTCTGAGATAATGATACTTTATAGATATATGCTTTGTCTTAGAGTGCATTACTGGATTCTTTGAAATGTTAATGGCACTAGTATTAGCACAGAATATAGTTACTGGCTTGGTAACTTTCTCATTTATACCTTCCAACAGTTGTTTGATCCATGCTATTTTGGTACAATTAGATGCTTCAACAACATATTCAACTTCTGTTGTTGACTGTGAGATACATCCTTGTTTCTTGCTAAGCCAACTCACTAGTTTTTCTCCTAAAAAGAAATCTCCACCACTTGTGCTTTTCCTATCATCTATGTTGCCTACCCAATCAGCATCAGTATACACTTTTAAATCAAAATCATTCCTCTTTTCATATACTAAGCCATAATCTTTAGTGCCTCTCGGGTATCTGAAAATTCTCTTGATTGTTGTCATATGGGTTTCCTTGGGATCTGCAGAGAATCTTGCCACAATACCTATTGCATTTGCTATATTTGGTCTACTATGCACAACATATTACAACTTCCCAATCATAGATCGGTAAAGTGTCTCATCAACAGATGCAGATTCATCATTCTTTGATAGTTTACAGTTAGTAGTCATAGGAGTACTTACTGGTTTAGAATCCTCCATTCCAAATTTCTTCAAGATTTCCTTTATGTACTTGGATTGAGTAATGAAAATCTCATCTTTCATTTGCAGTATCTATAAACCTATAAAATATTTAATCTCATTGATTAGTGACATCTCAAATTCTTTGCACATTTCATTACAAAAGTTCTTGCATAAGGATTCATTACCACAAAAAATAATATCATCAACAAATATGGCTGAGATCAGTATTTTATTGTCCTCGTCATTCTTCATGTACATGTTGTTGTTTTCACTTGTCCTTATAAACCCAATCTTGATTAAGTAAGAGTGTAGTCTTTCATACCATGCTCTAGGTGCTTGTTTTAGACCATATAAAGCTTTGTTTAATTTGCATACCTGATCTTTACTCTTGTCTTCAACAAATCCTTCAGGTTGTTCTATATAAACTTCTTCTTCTAGTATACCATTCAAAAATGCAAATTTAACATCCATTTGATATACCTTAAAATTTTTGAAAGAAGCATATGCCAACAATGTTCTTACTCCCTCAAGTCTAGCCATAGGTGCAAAAGTCGCACCATAATCTATTCCTGCTTCTTGAGCATAACCTTTGCAAACTAGTCTTGCTTTGTTCCGAATGACCTCACCTTTTTTATTTAGCTTGTTTCTGAAAATCCACTTTGTATTGATTACATTTTTGTCCTTCGGTCTTGGGATTAGTGTCCATGTGTCATTATTCTTGATTTGATCAATCTCTTCTATCATAGAATTTACCCAATCTTCACTGTTAAATGCCTCTTTTACTATTCTCAATTCAAATTCAGATATCAGACATGTGTCCTGTCTCAATTTGTTCCTCGTCATCACTGGATCATCCTTATCTCCTATAATCTGACTTGATGGATGATGTCTTCTGACATATTTGGCTAATATAGGCTCGATAGGTTCTGTATGATCTTCTTCATCACTCGGTAACTGGACATTATCTTCATTTTCTTTAGCAACTTTCTCGGTAGGACTTCTCGGTTGCACATAAACAAATTCTTCATAATCTTCTGGTTCTTTGGAATTTTCTTCATCATTTCTTTCTGCAAATTCATCAATTCTCACATTTGTACTTTCTACTATTTTATTAGATGATTTGATCAAACATTTAAATGCTTTACTTCTAGAAGAATAACCAAGAAATGTTCCTTCTTCACTTTTCTTATCAAACTTTCCATTTTTGTCATCTTTGTGAACATAGCATCTACTTCCAAAGATTTTAAAATAACTTACATTTGGTTTCTTATCATACTAGATCCCATATGGTGTCTTCATAGTTCCTTTCTTTAGTTGAACTCGGTTCAGGGTGTAAACTGCAGTGTTGATTGCTTCTCTCCAAAATGTTTGAGGTGCCCTCTTTTCTATCATCAGGATTCTGGCACAATATACAATTGATCTGTTTCTTCTCTCGACTATCCCATTTTGCTAAGGTGTTCTTGGTGCAGATACTTTCCTTTTATACCATGATCATTGTAGAATAAGTTAAATTCATCAAAAGTGAACTCTCCTCCTCTATCAGATCTAAGACATTTCAGTTGTCTTCCTATTTCATTTTCAACTCTTTCCTTGTACCATTTAAACATTTGAAAAGCTTCTGATTTTTCTTTTAAAAACATAACTGACATCATCCTTGAGTAATCATCCACAAATAATATGAAATATTTATCACTGTAATAACTTTGAACTTTCATGGGACCACAAAGATTAGTGTTTACTAGATCTAAAATTCCTTTAGAAGTGTAGTACTTACTTGTAAAGCTTAATCTTGTCATCTTACCCATCTGGCATCCTCAGCACATAGCATTCTCAGGTTTTTCTAGACTCGATAGACCTCTTACTCAGTGCTTCTTACTTATTTTGATCAGATTATCAAAATTTACATGACAAAACCTTTTATGCCATAACCAGGTATCATCTATCTTAGCATAAAGACACTTGTTCTAAGTTGAGTCAAGATGAAATGTATTACCTTTTGTTTGTGTCCCAGTAGCAGCTAACTTTCCATGCTTGTCATGAACTTTGACAATTCCTTTCTGAAATTCTATTCGGTATCCTGTGTTGTTTCGCTATGCTACACTCAACAAATTGTATTTCAAACCTTCAACCCAGTATACGTCATCACATTTAGCATTGTCAATAAGTGTTATAGATCCTTTACCTTTCATCGGACATGGTGCATCATTCCCAAATCTTACATAGCCTCCATCATAGTCTTATAATTTAACAAACTTGTGTTTATCACCTGTCATATAATGTGAGCATCTACTATCTATGATCCAAGAATCATTATTATTTGTGTGAGATATTAGGGCTTTTTCTTCATACCTTTCTTCATCAGATCCATCTTTAATAGCCACATAAATAACTTCCTCTATATCAGTTTCATCAGATTTATCATCGTTGGATTCTTCATCAGCTACTAGACATGTCTTTCTATCTCTCCTTCTGAAGTCTCGGTGTACTCTATATTGGTTATCTTTCTACCTGTTATCTTGGTATTCTCTCTTTTCACTAGATTCTTTGTCAAGATAGTTAGAAGCCATATGTCCTATTTTACCACAATTGAAACATTTTAAAGGTAGCTTCCCTTTATACTTACCTTTTCCTCTCGATAACCTTCTAGCTAATAATGCTTCAAACTCTTCTTGCTTCTTGATTTCCTCATACAGTTTGTGTACTTCTTCCATGTTCTTATGAAATCTTTCACTTGCTCCACTATGATTCCCTTCAGAGTACTTACTCATTCTATCATTGTAATCATCAATTTCACCAATATGAAAAGAACTGAAAGCAGATTCTACTTTATTTACCGAAGACCCACTATTATCAAAATTACTTAACCCAAATGCATGTAGCTTACCAATAGTAGCATCCAAAGAAACTGGCATGTTAGGTATAGACCTCAATTCATTGATTGCAGAGACTCAAATAGCACAAGCAGGTAGAAGGGTTCTCAACAACTTACTTGTTACATCCTTTTCTTCAATAGTTCCTCCCGCTCCTTTAATTTGATTGACAATGTCCTTTAGCCTTGTACTGTATTGGGTTATGTTCTCACCTTCATTCATTCTCATGGATTTAAGTTGTCCTCTTAGACTATCTACTTTTTCTCTTTGAACATGTTCATCACCGCCATACACAAATATGAGCTTAGTCCACATTGCTTTTGCATCATTACAACCTTCTGGGTCATTGAACTCTGAGTTGGTCAATGCTGATGTTATTTAAATCATAGCTTGAATATTTTCTTGCTTCACCTTTATCTCTTCCAAGGTCATTGGGTTGATGCTTGGTGGTATGTAATCATTCTCCAAGTAATATGTTGCATATTCTCCAATTCTTGATAAATGCAGCTTCATCATTTTCTACCATGTGGAGAAACTTGACTTGTTCAGCTTTGGTGCATCCCTTTTATACATCTTCGGATCTTTGCCTCAAGTACCTTTAAAATTTTTTCTTCTAGAGTCTAAGGCTCTGATACTGATTGTAAGTTCTAATACTAGATGTAAAGTATAGATACCAATAGCTAACAAGATGAGAGGGGGGGTGTGAATCATAAAAACTTAATCTTCCATAAAATCAATAGATTCAACCTCGGTAACTTATACTTTAGCAATGTAACCAAAAACTGCTAAACATGCTAACTCATAATCACATAATCATCATAACACATATAACACAAGATTTAACATGGAAACCCAAATAGGGAAAAACCACTATGAGCTTTCAGACCCACTAAGAAATATACTCTTCTAGAGCAAAAGCAAATCCTGTTAAAGATTACAAACACATTGCTAGATGTGACCTGGTTAAGGGATTTCCCTCAGATCTATTAGGATCTTCACTTTGTTAGACGTGACCTTGTCAAAGGATTTCAAACACTCATTTAGAATGTTACCTTGCTAGAGGGTTTACAAATAAGACTGTTAAGTCCACTCGGTTAAGAGATTTTCTGTCACTTACAGAATAAACAAAAGTAATATATATCTACAACTTTACATCTAAAATGCTAAAGTAGATTCTTATTTGCTCAAAACAATCTTGTCATAGGACTTATCTTGTCCCTCTGCTGGGCTCTCTACTCTATTATTCAAACAAGTCTTCAAGCTTCTGTGCTCGGTAATCACTATGTAGCATCCATGTGCTTACACTTGCCTGCATGCATTTTTCATCAACTATTCCTTATTTATAAACAATTTGCTAACCAATTAATCTCCTTGATCACATTTCCCATGATCAATCTTAGTCATAAGATCTTCAAACTTGACTAGGTTCAATGTATCCTTCTGATCTGAAAATGTTTTACCTTTCCTAGGGACTTGCATTCCTTTCTTGGAGCTTGCACAAGGTTATTGCAGTTTAATCTACGTTGTAGATCTTCCTGCCGATCTTCAATTGCCATAGATCCTTAACAAACTTCATGCACAACATACCAATCATTTATACATCTCTAGCTAATCATCATCCTTCATTAAATAAAGCTTTTATCCATCGAATGCGCTCTCGCATAACTCGGTTGCAACTCGGTAAATACTAAACTTTACTCGATAGGCATTCTACCTTCATTAACCAATATCGACAACGTCAGGGTTTACCGACTAGGTTCCTTAGGGTTTACCGACCAGGTTCTTTGCTCGGTGACATAGTATAGTATTAACCTTAGAATCAATAACATATGTAGGATATCAAAACAATCTAAACATCATGATCTCATCATTGTCTAACTCGGTAATAGTTGCCCATTGAATGTCTTATTTCTCCCCTTATTCATCACATTCTTTCTGTGTCTTTTACCGACATCTTAATTCTCTTCAAATCAATCTTCTCAAGATATGGAAACAACATACTAAATTAGAAAATCAATTTCTTGACATCAATGACAAAATAATGTTATAAAGATAGTTATATCAAATAATCTTCAAAAACCTTCTCAATATCCTTAATGAAATGCTAACAATATTTCTTTCTATTGAAATGCCAACAAAATTGTCCCCTTCTTGGAAATACTCCATGGCCCTTATCCTCTATTCATGAAAACTGTTGTCAATGGGTGGAAGAAAGGTGTTTTGAGGGCTTATGGTGCTGATTACTAGCTAGATGAAACCCTGGTGGTGATGGTTACTAGTCTATCGATGATTGGCAAATGGTTCTATAGAGATAGGAAAATAGGGGAGGAAGACTTGGCAAATTTTTTTGACAAAGACAAGGAGTGCGCAAGAGTTAAAAAAATGGTTGATCATGGTTACAACAGGAAAGATCTTATGGATCCCTAGCCGGACATGGCCGAGTTCATCATGAGCTATATGGAAGATATGCCATTATCTTTTCCTACCATTTTGAGTCATTTTAGGCATGGTAAAATTATTTCTATTCCTTTCTATTTGGCCTCCTCTTTAGAGAATAGTCTTGAAAAACATATGGAATCCAAATAATCCTACTCTCCATGAAGGGCTTATCATGCTCATCATGGAGTATGCTAAGACCCTTGAAGTTGTACCCTCTCTATCTGAGAAAGGCCAACATACTAATATTTAGGAAGTCTCTGAATCGAAAATGGATTTAGAGGATAGTGGGGGTGCCAGTCCTTTTGATGACCTTGATTATAAGCCACTAGAAGAAGGTGAGATGATGGTCACCCCTGGTATGTTTAGTAGTAAGAATCCCCCGAGATGGGTAGCCAGCAAATATAAATCTACCTGCAAGCTGATTTCTAAGGCCAAGCCTCTTTCTAAAAAGAAGAAGCTTGTGGCTAAGGACTATGGTTTGAAGACTTTGGACCGGGAAATTAAATTGGACATTCCTATTAATGTCCTAGAAGAAAAGCAGGTGACCATGCCTAAAGAAGCAGATAATGGGTTAGAGAGGAATGGTACTCTGATGAACCTATTGATGGAAGCAACCAGAAGCCAAGAGAGCTACTGGAAGTGGGTGGAGAGAGAAATTGATACCCTCAAAGTTGGGGTTAAGGAGATAATAGATATCTTCACAGCTTTGCTAGAGCCTAGAAAAATTGAGAAGCTCATTATTATGACCCAGAAGCTCTCCCAAGATGTTGAGGTTATGAAATGCAACCATGAAAAAAGAATTGAAAAGGTGGAACAGTCTATGGCGGAGATAAAGAAAAACCTCAAGAACTTGGTCAACAGAAGAAAGGAGGCCATGAATAATAGTATGGAGGGGCTCAAAAAGATCAATGTCATGGTTGCGGAGTACAGATCCATTCATAGTGAATCTAAGAAAGATCTTGGAGGTGAAGACGCTACTAGAGGCAACAAAACCACAAGCCCTAGTTCCAGGACCAGAAGCAGGAGCAACAATAAGGGCACCTCTAGATTCATTGTGGAAGAACTGGAGGAAATCAATAAGGTTACCATCTAGAAGAACAAGGACTTGGTGCACTCTCTTATTTGAGTTCTTTTGTTTTTCTATCTATGTCTCTTTTTCTTTCATCTCTGTTCTGGGGTACTTCCCTATTTTGTTGTTGGTTTCTATTTGTTTGGTTGATGGATGGATTTTGTAAAACTTTTGGTTTCGGGTATCCCATTTCTTAACTAGAATAAATATGTAATACATCTCAATGTTATCTCCAGATATATACCAAGCCCTAAGACTTCACCCACTATAATTATTACATGAATTATACAACAAGAGAATCGCTTCAATAATACATAATATCATCTAGATCTTTTACAAATTATTACATTACATTTTTCTTGATATTAAATACACTCATCTGCTACAATAATCATCCATAAGGTGCAATTAAGAAGAATCTACACCTGAGCATGAGGAACCCAAGAAGATATCCCAATGATAGAAAGCCACCAACCACTCGACCATGTGGAACCAAATGAACCACCCTCGTTCTAGGAGATGACACGAGGTCCCAACACACACTCTAGACGTAAGCTAACACCAACTACCAAAGGGGCTCACAACAACCATATGACAACCACAAATAGAAACTCCTAGAGGCATAATGATAGACAAGGCATAAACATAACAAGAAAGGACACATGTAGGAGTGGAGTGTCATCACATGCTATCCTCCAAATATAGACATGCAACCCTTCAAGTCATAACCCCAATAGGAATGTGGAGCCATCTGAACCTATGATAGAATAAAGGGAGATTGACTTGCCACCTCAATGGCCTTCCCAAGCTTATCCTAAAATATGCTCCCTAGGATCAAGTATTGGGGCTCAACTATTAATTATCTTTATTAGGTGAGTCCCAATTACCCAATCCATAAAATTCATTATTAATGTTATCACTTGTTTATGTGTGTGTGAAAAGTGGATAAAGTCTGCAAGTTGTAAGACACAACACTTCAATTAAGTCATTTCATGCATGGTTAGATAGATATAACCATGAATATAAAAACCATAACAAATTGACCTATTTCCTTCTAAAAGATGCGAGTATAGATTTGCTCTCAGATTTGTCTAGGGAATACCAGTGACTAGACTACACTAAGATGAAGGATTTAATCTATATGTGCACAAGAATAAGCTAAATGTATGGAAGATTAAGCTAGATGAATGAAATTTATGCTAGATGAATGAATATTAAGCTAAACTAAGATGCAATAATCTCAAAGCACAATATCTTCAATGACTCAAGAGCAAAAACTACATTATAATAATAAATATCTAGGGTGTTTTGAATGAGAGATGAAGGCTGAATTTATAGAGACTCAAAAGAGAGACCAACAGTCAAGATTGATTAACGATGAGAGGTTGTGCTTCTTCAATAAAAAAGAGATTTAAGGATAATTAAAATAATGGAGAGATTAGATAAAGTTAATCTTGAGATAGATTCCAATTATAGCTTGTTTGAATGCATTCAAATTGTAAGTTTGAGTTTGCATTGGAGATAAATTTAGTTGACTCCATGCACTTGAGATAAAAATAGGTGTTTCCATGCACTTTTCTTTAATTTGCTCAAGATTTTTATTTAGAAAGAGCCTTTACAATGTAACTGAACCTCTTTCCTCAAGAAAAGCTTTAATTTTTATTTTTAGAGAAAATGATTAATTCAATTTAATTGCTTTTTTGATTTCTCAAGTTATCTCAATTTTAGAAAAAGAAATATCTTACGTTTGATTTCTTCTTTTAATTTAATTCTTTTCTTTTGATTTCAATTTCACTCTTTCTTTTGCAGATTAATTCCTCTTTTTGTGATTAATCTCTCTTTGTAAATTAATTCTCTTTTTTGTTTATGAATAATCTCTTTTTGTAAATTAATTCTTTTTTTTGTGATTAATCTCTTTTTGTAAAATAATTTCTTTTTTTATGATTAAATGATAAATTTATTATTTAATTAAATATGCTAGGATATTTAGTTAAATAAATAGGATAATTGATCAAAATGATTTACTTGGAATGATTTAACTAATTAAATAAATATTTAATTAATATAGAGTTAATTTGCCATGTAACATTAATGATTGAAGAAATAATTAATTAGGTGCTCAAGGTTGATTTAATTGCCTTTTGGTTAGGACATTGGTGATGTTGTCAAGATTAGGGGCCCATGGTTTAGGTGACCATTTTTAGGGTATTACATTTGCACCTGTTTGAATTAATGTGTGAGTAGCATGTTGGTTCAAAGAATAGTTGATGTCAAATTGAAATTAGTTCTATACTTGATGGATCACAAACCGATGAAGAACAAGATGTTCGGCTTGATTTGAAGTGATGAAACTGAACAAATTTGATTAAAGCAATACCAATCCTGAACTTGATTGAACTAGGACCAATGCAGAGTGAGATATCATTCTTGAACTTGATGGATTAAGAAATGAGAATCGATCTAGAACTTGATTGAACTAGATTGAGAAAAGAAACAAAACTGATTCTGAACTTGATTGAACATGAATCAACTGAGCAAGAGATAAAATCGATTTCGAACTTGATTGAACAAGAATCGAATAAGAGAGAGATGTCGTTCTTGAACTTGATGGATCAAGAAACAAGCATCGATCTAGAACCTGATTGAACTAGATTGAGCAAAGAAGCAAAACTGATTCCAAACTTGATTAAACAAGATTCGACTGAGCGAGAGATAAAACTAATTCTGAACTTGATTGTACAAGAATCAATTGAGCGAGATAAAATATCCATCTTGATTTGATGTGATGAAACTGAACATTGATTTGAAGATAGATTCAGATAAAAACAAAGATTGATATGCCCCTAGAGATTTCTCTATTTGACATTGACGAATCTCAACTTGATACAACGTGATCTAGTTAAGATGCCCCTAGTAACAAGGTTTAGTTGATTTTATTTGATTGAAAGGATTTTTTCTCAACTTTAGATGAAGAGTTGAAAAATTTATCAACTTTTGAATAATGATAATCATTGAAAAGATGTTATAAGTATGTCCCCTCAGGAGTGAAATCAAAATTTAGTGAGGGTACAATGATTGTTGGTAAATTATAGTGATGATAATTATTTGAGCATGAAGATTGATGTTGAAGATTAAAATTAGAGTTGATTTGAGAATTTAAATTGAGATTTATAATTGAGTGCAAAATGATTCAAAAATTGACTTGAGGATGAAAGTGCTAAGTGGTCAATGTCATGAAATTTTGACTAGAAAATTGACGTTAGATTTTGATTTCGATCCCAAAAATGGACTTAGGACAATCGATTTAGCTGAGGGTACAAATTTTACATGAGTCAGAGAAAGTTTATAAATTAGGGTTTGGGCTATATAAGGGGTTCAATGTGTCATTGTCAATTCATTTTTATCTCTCAAAGTTTAAAATTTAAAAAAACATCCTGCGAAGAAAAATGGCCATTCCGATTCAGGAGCATCAATTTGAGTGCCAGAGACATTATAATTGACCGCGAAACTACGCCCCAACAGTAAGTGATCGATCTTTAGCCTTTACATTTCTTAATTTTTTAATTTTTTTTGAATTTTTTCATTTTAAATTTTGTTTAAAGTCATTTTTATCAATTTATCATGTGGTGTTATTTTGTTACTCGTACGAGTATCTGTCCTTTTTTGTTTTGTCATTTGAGAAAGTAGGATTTTTTGTCTAATGTATACCTGTGAATCATACGATAGTCTTCTTGATAGACCATTTTATCATGTGATATATTATTATTTGTTGTATGATAGTGTTTAATCGTTCGGCATGTAATTTTGGCTCGTACAAGTTTTCGCTCGTCTGTGCAAACTCGTATAAAAAACAAAAAGCATTTTTGAGAGTGTAAACAACATTTTATGATTTTGAGTAGTGTATATTTGGATTCTATAGCATGTTTATCACATTCTTTGTGCAAATTTGATCACGTACTGATGATTTATATGTTCAATTTTGCAGATTCAGTTTCCTAATATTGAGTTTCAGTGTACATTTCCACCAATGATGAGGTTGGTTTGTGAGTTATCAGACGTAGAGAGAGGTCATATTGGTTTCTTTGGATTCAAATACCTAATTATAGAATCCTGATATACATGTGAATCATGGTATGTTGACATCTTTAGTCGAACATTTTCATTCGGAGCATAACACCTTTCATTTACTAGTTGGAGAGATGAGCATCACGTCGGAGGATTTATATAGGATTTTAAGGATTCTATTTGTTGGAGATAAGGTGGATTATGATTCTACTCCATGACCAGGTATTTTGGCATTGAGACAAATATTCCATGATGAGACTATTCTTGATCATGCTATTATGTGGGATGATTTGATGAGTAGATATGGTGCACATTACCCTTTGGCTTGCATTTTGGTAGGTATGAATGGTTGTTTTGTGATGCTTGATAGGGGACAACATGGATTTCTATGTGGTTGGGGTAGAAGGCTTAAGAGGTTGTTGACTCATCTAGTGAGATTAGGGTGGGGATCATGCTTACTCACTCATATGTATCATGAGATGCATGAGATTGTGTATCAAGAGGGGAAGAGTATGGTAACTATTGGCAAATGCACACTCCAATGAAAAATTGTAAGTGATTGAAGGTTTCATCATTGATGGCAACCTTGCAATCATATGATACTGGCAAGACAATTATATCGATACCAGGAATGACAAACTCTACACTAGCACACAAAACACCGATAGTAAAAGAAAGGATACCGACACCCAGGCCGACATGAATTTTGTTGATAATATATTTTATAATTAATTGTAAAATCATTATAAGCCAACATGGCGAGTTGTAATATGACTCATATATGTATGAGATTATTGTAGAACATTTTTTAATAAGGTGATAGGTGAAATAATGCAGACCTAATATGCAAATTTTAGGTTAAGGGTTTATGTATGGAGCAGACCTAAAACCAGTACTGGATCTAGCATAGCAGATGCTATTTTGAAGCAGTACAAGACATTGGATTATTATAATCCATTTTTGTAAGTCAGTGTGACTTCCTTTTGTAATTGAGCAGTGAGCTCTAGGCACTTGGCCTTCCTACATGTACAGGCCCCTATTGTAGCAGTAATATTCCCTTATTGGCCAGTAAGTGAATATTGTGGGTCACAAATCCCATCGAGGTTTTTCCCACACCAGGTTTCCTCGTTAAACTACTGTGTTATGGTGTGCTCTTCATGTGGTTATTATTTTTCTTGTTTATTGCATTACTTTTGATTTACCGGTACACTGTATTGTCATGCTTACATGCTTTAATTCAAGTAAATTAATACCGGTAGAGATGAAAAACTTGAGAGAACAATTGAAAACAACTCTTTCAGACTATGATGCAGAAAAGGTGAAGAATATCAAACTTGAAGATGATCTAAAGGCTGCTCAGGATATCATTCGAGCACTTCAAGAAAATCTTACCATTGCAAGAAATAAGAGAAGAGAACTTTGTGAAAAAATGCAGAATGAGAATGATGAAAAGGAAACTCTTAATGGTCTGGTAAACAAGCTAAGACAAGAGACCAGTACAACACAAAATGAGATGCATGATATGACTATGAGATTTTGTAAAGAAATTGAAGATAGGAAGAAAAATGAAGAGCACTTGGCCAAAAGACTAAATGATGCTAGAAATGAGAACATGAGACTTAGTCATGAAAATAATATGTTGAAGATAGATTTAATGCACACACAAAATAACAAAACTGAACTCATAAGATAGAAAGGAATCTTGGAAAGTGAACTAACTATTGCAAATCATCACAAAGAAAAATTCAAGAAAAGTTCAAAAGAACTTGGTGACATGTTGAAGAATAGAAAACCTAATGGTGATACAAATGGGCTTGGCTTTGAAGTTGGTGAAAGCTCCGGTACTGCAAACAATCATGATCATAGAAAACCGGTAAGACAACCTACTACTTACAAATTTAATGGCAAATGCTCTAACTATAACAAGTATGGTCATAGAGAAAATCAGTGTAGATCTAGAAATTATTAGAACACCAATACACCCACTGGTCAATGTTCTAAATGCAACAAAGTTGGTCATAATTCAGAAAATTGCAGAATGAATGTAAGATGTTATGTTTGTGGAAGATTTGGACATTTATCTAATCAATGCAGAACACATACCGACATAGGATATGGGAAAGCTATTCAGAAAAATAATGTGACTTGTTATGCCTATAACAAGATTGGACACATTGCTAAGTTTTGTAGAAGCAAGACCTCACCAACAAATAACAAAGGTCCTAGTTTGAAAGGTAAATAAAAGGTTAAAGAGGTAAAGCAAGAATTCTCAAAACAATGGATTAGAAAGTCAGATCAGAATGTTGATGTGAATACTCCTCCACCGGCAGAACATAGTAACACTCCACCGGCAGGAGACTCTTCATCTAACTAAAATAAAATCCTTTGAGGGTTTAGCAACTAAATGAGAAACATGCTATTATTCCCTCGGTTGATGGTAAGAAGTTGAAATTACTTCTATACTGGCAGAAAAGTTAAGTCATTACTTAACCAACAAGCATTAAATGTGGTAGTTGGAGAAAATAACATTATAAAGCAAGTGTTTTGGCTCCATTTTTCATTCACCAAGCATTCAAACTTTTAAGAGCGTGAAAATTTCTGAGCGAAGGCACCCTTAGCAAAGCAATTCATCAAGCAAATCATTCCTTAAGGAAGATAAAGGTATTTATATCCATGGCTTCTTCATCTACTCCTGAATTCATTGCAAACCCTATTGTTGTTGAAGTAGTTGAGCGCCCTAGACCCATCTTCAAACTGGTTCCTGAAATTGCTAAGAAAGATGATGACATAGGTGCATTCTCCCAAATCCCTAAAGGAGTAGTTTATGTTGAAGACCCTAGAATGTATATACATTGTCATAAAGAGGAATTGGGTGATGATGAAATAAAAAACATGTATAAATCTATAATTTGTGATGAATCCAGAAATGTCAAAACTGAACACAAGATAATAGAAACCCTGGGTTTTACAGAAATTCTTAGTATCCCAGATTTTCCCAAGGATATCATAAGAATTGTGCTAAGAAGGGTTCATGGTGAATTCTTTTGGTTGGACTTTATTCACAATATTACTAAGGAAGCTATCAAAGCAGTAACAAGGTTACCTTCCACTGGTAACAGACCTAACAAAACCAAGAGAGTCTCAAATGACATAGTGATAGACCTAACTGGTGCAACATTTGACAAGAGATCACTAAGGGTAAATGATGTAATGGATATCAATGTCAAATTTATCAGTATGATCTTAGGCTACAAAACTACACATGCAAATAGGTTAAACTTAGTCTCTAGCCTATGCATTAAAAGTGCCTATGATATGGTAAATGATAATGCAAGGATAGACATATGTGAATGGCTTAAAGATGGACTGATTGATAATTTGGGAAAGATAAAGAAAGACAAAAAAGGAACATTTAGATTTGGAAACCTACTTGTTTGTCTGATGTTGTACATAACCAAACAAGTACCTGATATTGGTATTAGAAATTTTGGTTTTGATATACTGGTAGGCAAACAAGTGTTATATTTATTGAACATGGGAGAGAACAAGGAAAAGAACTTAAATGAGTATTTTCAGGCATTGAAGGCCCGAATGAAAACTAGAGTTAGATTGTCACAAATAATTGGGGACAAATATAAGGATGAAATCTATTTTGTGATAAAAAAGGATGGAATTTGGATGGAGGCAGTTATTCCTAGAACCATCTGGGTAACTGAAATGGGGTATGAAACTGATGACAACATAATATAAACTTATACAAAAGCCCTTCTAGAAGCTCCAAAGGAACCTGAAGAAAAAGTTTTTGGCAATGCTAAAACAATAGAAAGCCAAATTCAATCAAGGAAAAGGGTTAAGAAGGTTGAGGCAACTGTTAGAAAAGGAACCCGATAGGCAGAAGCTATCAAGGAAGATGTATTAAAACAAACCGGTATTAAGGAGAGTGAATTGGAAGAACTTCAACCCAAAATTCATCTGTCACCAGTTGCAACTTCCTCTAAGAGTGACATACTAGCTAAATTAAAAAGAGTTGAAAGGAAGAGAAAAACTTCACCGGTACCCTCACCTTCTCCTAGAAAAACAAGACAGAAGCAAAAAGCAGTGAGGCCCCCAGCAAAGAAACTGACTCCAAAGAAAAAGAAGATAACCCCTAAGAAGAAGACTCAACAAACTATTGCTCCCATTGATAAACTTCTCAATGAAATAACAGAGTATAGAAAGCTGAAAAAAATTAACAAATTATATGACACACTATCGGTTGATGGCAAGGAGAAAGTAGAGAATAGTGTAATCTTACACTTAGATATTTACAAGAAAATTTTGGTGCAAGTTGTTGATGAAATACCAACAGATTTGTATAATAGACAAGAAGCTAGAAGGCTGGCTATTGTTGAGCTTGATAAGAAAATAAAGATTGAAAAAATACATCAATTGATCTTTGAGGCTAACTGGTCAGTATTTTCAACTGCTCACCGGCATGTAGCATTGATGGTAGGTAGAGAGAATGAGGTAACCGAAGAAACAACTGATGCATGGGATATATTCCTTACAGAGAAGGAGAAACAGGAAGAGTATAGAAGCCCTAAACCCATCAAGGTATATCAAAAGGATAAGGGAAAAGGTAAGGTTGGTGGACCACCCAGTATAAAAAATAACAGACAACTTATCCCCACCGTCTTTAGATACTCCACCCCTAGTTACTACTGACAATCAACTGACTACTGAGAGTATGGACACACCACATGAGGATACAAATACTGATTCTGAGGTGTTATATACAATGAACATTGACACTCAGAAAGTCAATATTGTGGTTGATAAAGAATCAATTGGGAAATCAGATGTGGTAATAGAGCCACCGATAGAAAACATTACAGTGACCCCGAACACTGGAAAGGAAAAGACCACAAATGTACATAATGATTCATCTATTGAGCCACTGAAAATACGCAACATAGAAGAAAAATCAGCAATGGACAACACTGAGAAACAGACAGAGCAACAAGCTCCCTCACAAGAATAGGTTCATGCAGAGATAGTGTCACCGGCAACAGCTAAGAAACCTAGACCTTTCCTTAGAGAAATGCAAACACAAACTGACCTACCAGAGGTCACTACAAGCAAATAAGTTACTCACACCGGCGGAATACAGATTGTTGGTTCTTCCATGGCAGAATTCAGACCAACAAATTAGACAGAAGTTCTAATGGATTCAATCAAGAAAATAATAGAGTGCAGTGCACAAGCATACAAAGCTATTGATGATACAATCCCAATTTTGAAAATGATAGTACCCAAGTGTAATGTGGATAATAAAGATTCTTTAAATCAACTTGACACATTGTCCAAGTATATTACTGACAACATTGTGATAGTTGAACAAATAAATGAGGAAGCATTCAAAGAGAAAATTGAGAAAGAAAAACATAAATTATTTGAAGAGGAAATAAAGAAGTGCATGAGACAATTTGACACTCTTTTACCAGCACTATGTAAAACATTAAAAGAATTTAAAAAGTTGTACAGAGATACATGTAAAACAAACTTTTTGATAGTAGATATAGACAAGAAGATTAGTATGGTATAGGAAGAAATAAATAAATTAGCTGACAATTTCATTAATTCATCTAAACCATTATCAGTTTTTTAGCAGAAAATAACAAGTTTTGAGGAGGAACTTCAGAAATTTGAAAAAGAGAAGGAAAGAATAAAAGGAAAGGCAAAAGATCTGAAATGGAGACAGTCCAAAATTGGACTACCTCGCCTCCTTGAGAAAAGAGATATCTAAGGCATTGGTTCAAGGACAGAAGACACCAGAACAACAAATGCAACACCTCACCAGTACAATTCAGAGGACAAAGGCTGCATTAAAGGATAGTGAATGGTTCACTGAGAGCCTAAATCTGGTATTAGTAGACCTTTTTCAAATTGTAACCAACTAGTTACAAGGATGAAGATGGAAACCACACCCAGTTGACACCTTGACAACCTTTGTCATTGTAAAGCGGAAAATCACGATCGAACCCTAGTTGTTCTCCCCTCTTCCAACTCCGAGGAGAGAGAAGGGAGGTTCGCTAGGATTCGATGGTTTTCACTTAGGGGAGAGGCTTTACATTCAAAAGAGGGGTTGAAACTCATAAGATCCAATCCCACACAATGTAAGATTGGATGCTAAATGAATTTCAAGGGTTAGGAAAGCAAGGCTACCCTCTTTTGTAAAGAATGTTGTTAAGGAAATTAAGCTAGGAATGCATAGAAAGTCATAAAGATTCGCTTATAAACTGAGTTCGGGTTATAGGATGAAGCTGCGGACCTGGAATTAGCAGTAAAATGTCGATACGGCACTGTCCTGTAAATTTGAGCAAAAGTTGTCGGGACGATGGCGCTCGGCACCACGGTCCTCCGAAAAATCCGTGAAACAAAGGGGGATTCGTTCGTCTCTGCACAAGGATTCCAGATCTTCAATCTCAGCCGCGTACCTGCAACCTTGTTCTAAGGATGTTTGTATCCTTATGTGCAAAGGTTTAGATGTTGTTGTTTGTTGTATGTTGTAGTAGCATGTAGTAAGTGATCTCCTCTTCAATGGTTGAATCCTTGACTTGAATGCAACACTTAGCCTTGAATGGAGACTTGAAATGATCAATTTCTTGAATGCTTGGATGCTTGAGTATAGTTTCCACACTTTGTACACATGTTCCCTTCCTCCCCAAAATGGGAGAGGAAATGTAGTTTATATACTTGCCAATTAGGGTTGACAGACTGATTTTCCTGACCTTAGGCTGACCAGGAAATGTTATTTTCCAAATTGCAAACAAAAAGACCCGAAGCCCCATAGGAGACCGGACCCAAAATAGGGCCAGGGACCAGGGCGCTGGGCGCTCTGGTCCCACCTCCTAGGACAGTAGGGTGCAAAGGAGGTTCAGGCCAGGGTGCTTGAAAAATGCAATTTTTGATGTCATGAGCAAGTTTTGGGGTCTCCATTTAGGTTGCGTGTTGCGTCGCCATCGTGAAGACCGAAATGTAGTCGAAATAGCAAGTGTCACAATTTTAGGATGCTACATTTAGCCCCCACTTTAGCGGGAGTATGTATGCTCATACTTCCGGTAAAGTACAAGGAAACAACATTGAAAGACTTTCACCACGTCAAGGAGGCAAGACACACCAAGCCCCCAGTGGACTAAGGATCTCATGACTTCGATTGACAAAGTAAAAGGGAAGATCACGAGGGAGAACCATGACTGTCAGTAGTAAGGTTCCCTCACTATGAGTCATGCAAAAGAAATACCAAAAATTTTCAAGGCAAAGCTAAGTTCGCCAAGAAATTTTCAAGTATCTTTGAAAGGATAGACAGGGTGTATGCCCCCCTACGTTAAAGCGATCGCACACGCCTCAACGGGGGTGATTGTTTTAATGTAGTGATACACATAAGAAATGAGAAAGGAAAGGAGCACGCTATCACAAAGATTTAGCCCCCAAGTGTGAGATAAACCCAAGGATAATAGACACAAAACACAAAGTACGAGGTGACTTCGCTTTCCTCGGGGTCAGTATGCTGTATGATAAGTCATGTATATATATCATATGTATGTATGCATAATTGTTCTTCATTCCCCAATCAAGGAAGGTCACCTAGAAGAAGGGAACACATGTATCTTTTGAGTCAACATGAGAGAGACCAAAGAGATCTCAATGCTTTGCATCGTCCTCAAGTAGACAACACTAAGGACGACAAATAGAAGAATGAGAATAACATATAGAAGAAGTAACACAAGAGAGGGGGAAAGAATCTACTATGCTAATGTAACTAGTCTAGCATGTCATCTACCCCTCGATCTTGCTGATCAATGTTTCGAGAAGGCAGGGAACACGCTAGAGGAGGAACATCCAACACAGCAGATGGAGCTATCACAAGATCCAAACAAGGGCTATGTTCATGTTCCGAGCCACATTGTTCTTGTCTAGGAGCTAGGATAAGTGCTTTAGAAAATTCGGTAGATAAATGGTTATCAACATCAACAAGTTCATATTCACTATCAGAAGCAAGAGGAGTAACATTTTCATCTATATCATCATCAAGATTTATAAAAATAGGATCTTTAACTCGCACAGGATCAAGACCATCATGCATCTTATGTTTAGGAGATTTAGGCTCAATGTCCGGCTGAGGAGAAAATGGAATAATGCTTGTTGAAGGTGTTTTTGGAGATTGTAAAGTTTGAGAAGTAGCTGCTTGAGCCCTAAGACGACGCTTTCATCGGCGTTCACGTGCAGAACGATTACATCTAGTCTTAGTAGGAAGTGTAGAAGATAAAGGAGGAGGAATGTTCTCATCCTTATCACTTGGGTGTTTAGGTTGTGGTCTCTTAGGCTGGATAATAGGAGAAGAAGAAGGTCTCTTCTCTCTATAAAAGGCAGGAGGAGGAACTGCTCCATATAAAGGAGGAATCTTTGGTTTAGGAAGAAGACCAAGTCCATCATGACGAGGAGGGATAGGTCTACTCTTAGAAGGTTTATTAGGCATAGACATAGTCACATCCATAGGGATGGGTTGGGAATCTTCTTGAGGAAAGACATTAGTTTTATCTTTCAAAGGAAGAACTTCCTTCTCAAGAATGATAGGAATGTCAAGTTTAGGTGTTCTAGGTTCACTTAGAGATAGGATCATATTTGTTTTCCATTTTTGATAAGATTTGAAAAGATGATCACTTCGTAGAGGAAGAGACTGGAATTGTTTAGGCCAAAAGAAATCAATAGGAACACTAGAAGTTCTTTCAGCTGGTTTAAAGAGACTATGATTGACAGTAACAACTTCATCATTATGGGGAAATTTCAAACACTTATGAATAGGAGAAGCAATAGCTTTCATGGAAGATAGCCAAGGATAGCCAAGCTTCACACGAAATTGTTCGGAAGATGGAATAATAGCAAAGTTCACATCAAGGGATTTGTTATGGACCTCAATAGGCAATGTAATAGAACCAATTGCAAGAGAAGAAAAGGCATCAAACAATTTCACAACCACATCTGTTTTGTCATAGATCACTTGATTCAATTGCAAAGTAAAAAGAAATTCTTCAGTAATAATATTAACCATGCACGAAGGGTCAATAAGCACTCCACGGCAAGGTGTATTCTTGACTTTTGCAACTATGTATAAAGGACCATCAGGTGCTCTAATGGTTTCACTAGCATCAAATGTGATGGAAGGTTCTTTAGGGATTTCTTGCTGCTCTACAAAGTTAATCACATTCAGAGTCATAGACACAAGACCATCAGATGAGAGAGAAGAATCATTAGCCTCAATCGCATTAGAAGTATGAGAAGTATGAGAAGGTAATGGATCAGTAAAAATCTGAAGATTTTGGTTAGGAGGAGCTACAGATGTGTTGCCTTTATCATTCACTCCAGAAATAGAAATAGTATTATTATCAATCAAATCCTGAATTTTACCCTTTAAAGAAAAACATTTTTCAGTATCATGACCAGGCTGACGATGAAAATGACAAAAAGCTTTATGATCAAAATAAGGTGAAGTAATCTTTGCAGGATCAATTTGTCTTATAGGAGGAAGAGTAAGCACATTTTGTTCCAATAACTTATTCATAATACTATGCAATGATTCATTCAAAGGAGTATACTTTCTTTCTTTCTTGAAAAATTTAGAAATAGGAGGCACACCTGACGCTGCATTCACATTGTTGTTGATGATGTTTTCATTGAATTTGATGGAATCTCTGTTCGGTTTAATCTTCCCAAATGGTTGTTGACTGCTATCACCCTTATCACTCGAAGCCATAGGATGTGATTGTTCCATTTGACTCACAGTCAGTTGATAATTGTGAAGAGTGGCACACAACTGTTGGAAAGAAGTGAACTCAGAAAATAGAAGTTTGTCTCGAATATCTTTTTGCAAATTAGAAATAAAGATTCTTTGAATATCATTATCAGGCACTGGAAAAGAAATTTGAGCATACAAATGCTTATATCTACCAATGAAATCAGTCACTTTTTCTTTAACACCTTGTTTACAATGCATTAAATCAATCAAAGTAACTTTAGGACTTATGTTGTTTTGAAATTGTTGAATGAAAGCATTTGCAATTTGTTCAAAAGAAGTAATAGAATAAGAAGGCAACGAGCAATACCATTGTAGGGCTTTGTCTCTTAATGTTCTAGTAAACAGTTTCGCAAGCAACCTTGGGTCATAAGCAAAATCAGTACAAATTGTTTGAAAAGTCTTAACATGTGTTAGAGGATCTCCTTTACCATTATAGAGCTCCAAATGCGGGATTTCAACATGTTTAGGAGGGATAGCTCGAACAATGTCAAGAGAAAGTGGGCTCGCAACATCAAATGTGGGCACACTAAACTTAGATTGATTCATAGAGGCAATTTGTTGCTGTAAAGAAGAGACAGTTTGTGCAAGATTGTTAATGGTTGCTTCAGTCAAAGAATTCATATTAGGTGTGTTAGATTGAGATGGAGGTGTTATGTTATTGAAAGAAGGTAGAGAGTAAGGTGGTGGGACCCTATGATAGTCAACCATAGGGGATGATTGGATAGGAGGAACACTACAAGGAGGAATGGAATGGTTAAATGAATTGTCCCCTTGCGTCATGTTCATTTGTGAAGATGTAATAGGAACACTCATTGAAGGAATGTATGAAGAAGTCAGATTAAATGAAGGAAGAGGATTAATTGAAGAAGAGGGATTGCCCCCATGACTGGTAATCACAGGAGGAATGTCTTGTATAGAAGTAGCCATGATGTTCGATGTAAAGGTAGGTATGTTAGCAATAGGAGTGGTCAAAGGAATAGAATGATTGACTTGTGTAGGAGGTTGTGTATAACCTAAAGTTTTAGCACAACTCTTCATAGGCATCACATTCGAATCCACAATGTGTGCAATACCATGCAAGATATCAATTCCATTCTTATCATTTTGAAGTATGCGTTTTAGACCCTCAATTAAAGGAAGAGCTTGACTATCAGGATACTCATGAGACATCCATTGGTGAAAATCGTCAAATTGGTTATCGAATTTCAAAAGTTGTTCAACAAAAACCTCATGGAGAGCTTCTTCATTATTAGGAGGATTAGAGGAATTACCCATGTCCTCATTAAAAAGACTATTCAAATTAGGTTCCATCTCCTCAGTAGTTAAACCTCGGAAAGACTTAATTCTACAGCTTCGTCTAACAGGAATAGTGTAAGTAGGGCTTATTGTTGTAAAACTCATGCACTAGAGAGAGAGAGAAAAGATTTTGATTTTAGAGGTAGCAATTTTCAGTAAAACCAGCCAATCTTCCAGATTTAAGCTGTTAAATGCAATCACGACAGTCTCCCGAAATTTCGGAAAAAATGTTCGGGACCGTGGCGCTCGGAGTGCAACACGGTCCTTGCAATTTTTTTCGAAATTTGCAGGGATGAAAGGTATGATGATTTTAGAGCTAATCCAAAAAAATTGAGGGATTTTACGATCTGTAGATAGGCCAAATTAAAGTTGCAATCTCAAAATTGAACCCTATCAAGATTGTCGAAAAATGCAAATTTTTGAATTTTGAAAAAGAGAGGGAAACTGAAATTTTGAATTTTATGATTTTAGGGGGAATGTCAAAGGCAATGCAAGTTTTGAAATTTAGGAATTGACTCAATTTCATGCAAAATTCAATTTTGAAAGCGGAAATCAAAGTTGTTGTAGTTAAGCACTTAATTTCAAAAGTCACAAATTGCAAGAATTTGAATAAAGCACTGAAATTTTGAATGAATGCAAACACAATTTTCAGATTTAAGACAGTAAGAACATAATTGTGACACAAAATTTCAATTTCGATAATTTTTGAATGATTAGGAGCCCTAGACCAAGCAATCACAAGACCAACTTTGACTGTAATTTTGAAAGTGTTATAATTGATAAAATCAGCCAAAATTCTGGATTTTAGCAGGAAAATACAGTAAGATCTCACTCCTGAAATTTTGGAAAAAATGTTAGGGATGATGGCGCTCAGCGCCACGGTCCTCGCAACTTTTTTCCAAATTTTCAGGGATGAAAGATATTGTGATTTTATTGCGGAATCCAAAGTTACAGCTGATTTGGAGATGTTTTGATCAGTGAAATTGTCGGACAAAGGTTGAATCAAGAGGGTTTCAAAATTAGGGTTTTGACACTTAACCACTTAATTTTCAAAATTAAAGCACAGATATGAATTGATAATTTATAATAGAAAAGCAGATCTGAAACAAGCATTAATAATTAAACATTTCGCAAGTTCAATGTTCAAAAAGAAAATTTAGGGTTTTTATGCAATTAGCCTCTAAAATTTGTAAAAGATCAAACATGGAAATGTAATCAAGGAATCAATTTTTAGATCTAATCATGAATAATCAGAAAGGATGTTCACGTTGGGTTCACCACAATGTAAAGCGGAAAATCGCGATCGAACCCTAGTTGTTCTCCCCTCTTCCAACTCCGAGGAGAGAGAAGGGAGGTTCGCTAGGATTCGATGGTTTTCACTTAGGGGAGAGGCTTTACATTCAAAAGAGGGGTTGAAACTCATAAGATCCAATCCCACACAATGTAAGATTGGATGCTAAATGAATTTCAAGGGTTAGGAAAGCAAGGCTACCCTCTTTTGTAAAGAATGTTGTTAAGGAAATTAAGCTAGGAATGCATAGAAAGTCATAAAGATTCGCTTATAAACTGAGTTCGGGTTATAGGATGAAGCTGCGGACCTGGAATTAGCAGTAAAATGTCGATATGGCACTGTCCTATAAATTTGAGCAAAATTTGTCGAGACGATGGCGCCCGGTGCCACGGTCCTCCGAAAAATCCACGAAACGAAGGGGGATTCGTTCGTCTCTGCACAAGGATTCCAGATCTTCAATCTCAGCCGCATACCTGCAACCTTGTTCTAAGGATGTTTCTATCCTTATGTGCGAAGGTTTAGATGTTGTTGTTTGTTGTATGTTGTAGTAGCATGTAGTAAGTGATCTCCTCTTCAATGGTTGAATCCTTGACTTGAATGCAACACTTAGCCTTGAATGGAGACTTGAAATGATCAATTGCTTGAATGCTTGGATGCTTGAGTATAGTTTCCATGCTTTGTACACATGTTCCCTTCCTCCCCAAAATGGGAGAGGAAATGTAGTTTATATACTTGCCAATTAGGGTTGACAGACTGATTTTCCCGACCTTAGGCCGACCAGGAAATGTTATTTTCCAAATTGCAAACAAAAAGACCCGAAGCCCCATAGGAGACCGGGCCCAAAATAGGGCCAGGGACCAGGGCACTGGGCGCCATGGTCCTGGTGGACCAGGGCGCCGGGCGCTCTGGTCCCACCTCCCGGGACAGCAGGGTGCAAAGGAGGTTCAGGCCAGGGTGCTTGAAAAATGCAGTTTTTGATGTCATGAGCAAGTTTTGGGGTCTCTATTCAGGTTGCATGTTGCGTCGCCATCGTGAAGACCAAAATGCAGTCGAAATTGCAAGTGTCACAATTTTAGGATACTACAGTCATTGATGCCAAAGGGGGAGTAGTGGTAATGAGAAAAATGATTAGCAGAAGACACCATCAGCTTAGGGGGAGCACATATGATTTGGCACACATTTTTTGGTAAGATAGTTTTTGGCAAAATCTTTTTGGATGACACTTTTTTTATTTTTCTCATGAGTGTTGCCATCAATGCCAAAGGGGGAGATTGTTGGCAAATGCACACTCCAATGAGAAATTGTAGGTGATTGAAGGTTTTGTCATTGATGGAAACCTTGCAATCATATGATACCGGGAAGACAATTATATCGGCACCGACAATGACAAACTCTACACTGGCACATAGAACACCGGTAGTGAAAGAAAGGATACTGTCACCCAGGCCGACAGGAATTTTGTTGATAATATATTTTGTAATTAATTGTAAAATCATTGTAAGCCAACATGGCGAGTTGTAATATGACTCATATATGTATGAGATTATTGTAGAACATTTTTTAATAAGGTGATAGGTGAAATAATGCAGACCTAATATGCAAATTTTAGGTTTAAGGGTTTATGTATGCAGTAGAGCTAAAACTGGTATTGGATCCGGCATAGCAAATGCTATTTTGAAGCAGTACAAGACATTGGATTATTATAATCCATTTTTGTAAGTCAATGCGACTTCCTTTTGTAATTGAGCAGTGAGCTCTAGGCACTTGGCCTTCTTGCATGTGTAGGCCCCTATTATAGCAGTAATATTCCCTTATTGGCCAATAAGTGAATATTGTGGGTCACAAATCCCAACGAGGTTTTTCCCACAATGGGTTTCCTCGTTAAACTACTATGTTATGGTGTGCTCTTCTTGTGGTTATTGTTTTTCTTGTTTACTACATTACTTTTGATTTACCGGTACACTGTATTGACATGCTTTACATGTTTTAATTCAAGTACATTAATAAACTAGTTAGATATTGATTCACCACCCCCCCCCCCCGCTCTTAGTATCTTTGGGAATCCTAACAGTAACAGGAGTGTTATTTTTATAGATATGGGCATGGGAGCACATCCCAGTATGTAGACCTGAAGTAGATGATTCTAGAGAGGTGCACTAGCCTATTGTATGTTGAACATCAACATCAAATATGCCAAAATATCTTAAAAATTGCCAAAATATACTTTAGACCTAGGAATATGCCAAATAATAAACCAAATATGCAACATCAAATGTTACTCAGCCCCACTTGGGCAAGTTATTATTGGAGGAGGCATTTGGATGATTTGATTGTTGTAGTATGGAGACTGTATAGGGGTCTATAGCTATGGGATATTGGAGAGCATAGAGGAAGGATATGTTTATGACTCAACCTCTTATTGGCAGATTGGTGTCTATCATTGAGCAGTTTGTAGTATCTAGGGTGATGAGACAATATGGGAGACCACATAGTATATCCTAGGAGTTCACAACATATGCTTGATATGGGGAGGAGGAGAGACAAGGATGGGCACTGAGACTCTCATATGTGCTGAGCATGTAGGAGTTAGCGAGTTTACAACCACAAAGATAGGATTATCTAGAGGATGTAGCAGACGTGGGGGCATTGCCCCAATATAGAGATTGGTTTTAGAGACATCCTTTTCCTCAGTTTACAGATCTTAGAGAGCATGCACCTCTTATAGAGGAGGTTGAGGAGGATGCACCAACACAGGCATAGGTACCAGGTTAGGTATAGAGATGAGGGTAGGTACAATGACAAAGAGGGGAGGGTGGATCCTTAGGAGTTGTTGGGGTTGAGGCTGGTATTGCTAGGACAGAAAAGTTTGGAGGTGAGGAGGAGAGAGAGGCTCCTAGGAAGGTTAGGCAGTGAAGAGATGAGAAAGGAGTAGGAGAGGGGGATGTTGGGAGAGAGAAGGGAGTACCAGATGTAGTACGATCTTTGAGATCGAGGTTGACAAGTTTGCAGTCACAGTTGATAGTGGTGTAGACGCAGCTGGCAAAGTGAGACCAACAACTTGTTGAGATCAGAGCTAAGCACGATCGATAGCTTGTAGAGGTGAGAGCAGAGCGAGATTGAAAACTTATAGAGGTGAGAGCAAAGCAAGATCAATAGCTTGCAGAGTTGAGAGAGAAGTGTGTGATGCTCTTTAGTGAGAGATTTTGCATCAAACAAGTTGTACAACTTATTTTGTTGCAGCTTATAGCATAGCAGTCCTAGTAGCACAGTAGGTTGTTCCATAATCTCAGTATGTGGATCGATCTGAGGGAGCTAGGGCACCCAGATAGGACGTCATTCAACAAGCACCACCTCCTCCACTTGACGATGAGGGAGAGGCAGAGAGATGGATTTTTTATATCTCCTAGATTTTGTTATATACCCCATTTTTTGTAGCCTATACGATTCTTGCTCCAATGAGACATTGTATTTGATAGTTGATATCATTTGTCCTCTTAGACATTGAGATTATAATGAGATATACAAGCTCTTGATTTGATTTCATTGTACTTGTGTTGATTTATTATGATATGTATTTCTATATGCTTGATTCTATATGTATGCATATCTTTTCAGTATTGATGTATGTAATGGAGATGAATATGAATGGTTTTTTTTTTGTTTCTTCTTTTTCATATGCAAATAAATGATGAAAATGAGTAACTAGTAATGCAAATGTTTATTTTTCATGCAATAATATGCATGCAAATAAATATATAATGAAATGTATGGATCTATATAAGATGCTCATGTATACAGCTAACATCTCAATACACAAGTACTCGATCATAAAAATGATGATGAAAAAGATACCACTTAGCTGGGAAATGATGATTGCTTCAAACTCTCATTCAAAAGATAAAGACATCATTGTTATCATGCTGAAATCACTCAAAATGAATAAAATTTAGAATGAATGCAACCTAAACTTAGTCACTAGATTTGGTATGCTTAATTTTCATCACTGAGCTTTTTTACAAACACAAAAAGAAAAATAGAGTTCCTTCAATGACCCTTTTCATATCCTCAAATAGATTACACATACATCCAGATTGCACATTAAAGAAATTCCCTCAAAATAGACAAAGAAATGACTCCAACCTCCCTATAGAATACAAATAAGAGGAGTCAAGGTATGTGTGGTGATTTCACCTTAATGTGAAGGCACTTGTCACAGACACCTAGCTGATTAGATGTTTCTAGATCATCGAAATCATTCCTACAAGCAGAAAACAAAGAAAAGTATTATGCCCCCAATCCTTTCTTTTTTTAGTCAAGATAGAATTCCTCAAGTTACTTAGAGGGAATAATTAATCAAAAACCAATTTAAAAGACAACACAAAGAAAATTTCAATCATATCTCAAACTATTTGATGATTGTTTTCAGTAGTCCTATTTTGCTTGTCTACTCCATGATAAAACTCTTCAATAGTTTGGAGATAGGTGACTGACTCAGAGTGGATGACTTGGTACTACCAATGTAAAGATGACTTGGTTAATCCTTCTTAGGACATGTAAAGTGATCATCCGATTACCCTAAGACTATAACATTGATCAGTTTCAAGCCATGAGGGTTCCAAAAAAACTAGATGTCACAAAAGCGACTAAAAGATATGTACAAGCGAAAGCAAAGATGCAGGAAAGCAGGAATGAAAATAGGAAATGCCAAATTTGCATTGATAGATGGAGCGCTTGAGTATAAGAGGTTCCTATTTACCAGGTTTTCACCTACTTGGCAAAGATCCTTTCTTTTTTTTTTTACAAAGGTGCCTGTTTACTAGGTTTTCACCTAGGCATTTGATTTTTTATTTTTTTTAATTTTTTAATTTTTAAGTTGTACAGGTTGTTGGAGAAGAGAATAATAAGTGAAGGATTTATTCAAGTGAATGGTGTTGATTGGTTCATGGAGCTATTCTCCTTCTGATGTTGAGAGTTGATAGGCACTAGAGCCAAAGACTATAGTAACAATGTAGGGACCCAACCAATTAGGTTCAAACTTCCCTTTGTTGTCTCGAAACTATTTATTTTTAGGATTTTCTCTCAAAACAAGGTCACCAACCTAAATTTATCTTTGTCAAACTTTCTTGTTATAACCTCTAGACATTCTCTTTTGGTATGCTCTCAGATGATCAAACGCCACTTGCCAACGTTCATCTAGCAACTCGAGTTCTTGCAATCTAGATATTCTGTAGTCTACATCAGTAACAAGACTTTGCAAAGAAATTCTCAAAGAAGATATTTCCACCTTAATAGGCAAGACTGCTTTAGATCCATACACCAAAGAAAAAGGTGTAGCCCAAATAGGTGTCCTGATACATGTTTAGTATGCCCATAGTGCAGGATTGAGCTATAGATGCCAATCCTTTCTATATTTATTTAATGTTCTATGTAAGACAATCAACAGATTTTTGTTAGATGCTTCATCTTGTCCATTACCTTGAGGGTAGTAGATGGATGACCAGTGTTGTTTGATTTTGAACTTCTCACAGGGCTCATCTAGATCTTTGTTTTTGAATTTCCCTCCATTGTCAATCACAATTGAAGAAGGTATCCCATACCTGCAGATGATATAGTTAAGGATGAACATAGCTACATAGTGAAGTACTCAGTGGCAGTTATGATAAACTTGTGTCCATTAGATGATGTAGGATAGATTTGGCCAATGAGGTCAAACACCCATTGTTGAAAAGGCCAATGTGTGATGAAAGGTATTAGATCCCTTGTTGGAGCATGTATGAGGTTCCCATGTAGCTGACACTTCTCACAAGTTTTAGAAAATTTTATAGCATCTTTCTTCATATCTAGCTAGTAGTAGCCAGCCCTTAGAAATATTTGAGCTAAAGTTAGATCATTTGAATGAGATCCACAAACAACACCTTCATGCACTTTAGATAATGCACATTTGGATTCTTTAGTTTCTAGACACCTAAGAAAATTACTATCCAAACCTCGCCTATACAAATTGTTAGCGATGATAACATACCACAAAGAATTTAGAATAAGGTTTCTTTTCTCATTATGGGTAAGATTAGTAGGGATAATTTGGTCATGCAAGTAAGAGTAAATGTGGCTATAGTGAGATGAATAATGTTTGATGGTCGAATGGACCATCTGGGACTCAAGGGAATCATAAGTAGGATAATGTAACTCTTCCAGTAAGAATTCATAGCAGAACTCAAATTGTTGTAGCTATGGTATAGATGCCAAGGTAGCCATAACATCTGCTGATCTGTTTGCTGATCTAGGAATCTCCTGAAATGTTACAAAGGTAAAGTATTTATTGAGGTCATCAATCATTCTTTTATAGGGCATTAGTTTCTCATCCTGATTCTGATATATATCATTGATTTGGTTGATAATCAACTAAGAGTCTCCATAGATGTGTAACTGAACAATCTTCCACTCAATAGCTAGCTTGATTCCATTTACCAAAGCTTGATATTCTACAATATTGTTTGTTCATGGAAAGAGAATTTTGTAAGCCTTTGGGATTGAATATCTTTGAGGAGTGATAAAAATTATTCCAGCACCAGAACCTTGTTGAGTGAAAGATCCATCAAATAAAATTTTCTAGGATCGTTGAGTAAGGGGCATGTTGGATTCATCTAGAAATTCTCTGTGCAAAGGTTGATTGTCTTCAAGAAGAGCATCAAAAAGTTGATCTGCAATGACCTGTCCTTTGATAGCTTTGCATTCTATATATTCAATATCAAATTCTGTAAGAACAATGACCCATTTAGCCAATCTCCCTATAAGTGTTTCTTTGTTGAGAAGGTATTTGAGTGGATCAATCTTAGCCACCAGTTTGATAGGATGTGCTAGCATGTAGTGTCTTAATTTCTATGATGCAAAGACTAATTTTAAACAAGCTTTTTCTATGATAGTATAGTTCATCTCATAGGATACCAAGGTCCTATTGATATAATATATAGCTCTTTCCTTTTTCTTCTCATCATGTTGTGCCAAAAGTGCCCCCAGTGATGTATCAGTAGCCAATATGTAGAGAATCAAGGGCTTGCCTTGAATTGGTGGCATCAATATAGGTGGATTAGAAAGATATATTTTTATTTTTTTTAGATGTTGTTTACAATATTTATCCCAGCTGTATTTAAGTCCTTTCCATAATGCCTTTGTGAACAGTTGAGCCTTATCTGCTAGATGAGAAATAAAGTGTCTTATTGATTGGATCTACCCTTTTAAACTTCTCATTTGACTAACATTCTTTGGAGGTGGCATTTTCATGATAGCCTTAACTTTTTCTAGATCCACTTCAATTCCTTTCACTGAAACAATATATCCTAGGAGCTTACCAAATGTAACCCCAAATGCACATTTATTGGGATTTAATCTGAGTTTGAAGTTTTCCTGTCTAATATTGGACCTAGTTCTGATAGATGTGTTGATCTTTTGATAGATTTAACTAGAGTATCATCAACATAATCCTCTATTTTTTTGTGCATCCTATCATGAAAAACTGTCATTACATCTCTTTGATAAGTAGCACCTGCATTCTTTAAACTGAAGGGCATTACATTCTAGCAAAAAGTTCCCCATGCACAGGTGAATGTTGTTTTCTCTTGACCCTCAGGTGCAATTTCAATCTGATTGTATCCCGAAAAACGATCCATGAAAGAGTATATTTCATAGCCAACAATCATGTCCACATTCATGTCTATATTGGATAGTGGAAAATCATCTTTTGGACAAGATTTGTTTAAATCTTTGAAATATGTGCAAACATGTATTGATTTGTCAGGTTTGGAAATAGGTACAATACTAGATATCCATTTGGCATAATCAATCGCTCTGATGAATCCAACTTTTAGTAATTTTTTTAGCTCATCCTTAACAAGTAATGCAACATGAGGATACATTTTTTGGAGTTTTTACTTAACAGGTTTAAGTTTGGGAGTGATAGAAAGATGATGAATTATGAGGTCAGGATTCAGACCCGACATATCAACATACATCCATGCAAAATTAATCTTCTTTTCCATAAAGAAATCAGCAAATTCTTTTAGTTCTTTGGCTGACAATGATTGAGCTACATGTATGGTGTGTTGAGCTTATTTTGTACCAATGTTTACTAGATGTGTAGGTTTAATGAGAACTGGTGATCATTGTTGAAAGTGATGAGGAAAAATGTCAAGTATCTCACCTTCAAGCACCTCAGAGAGGTTTTCACCCTTAGGTACATCCTTTATTTTTACTATTTTTTATTCTGACACCACCACAATGTGGTTTTTGCCATCAGAATGTTTATTTTTCTTTTCTTTTTATTTTTGCGACTAAGATACTTGACATTTTCTACTATCATGTTCTCACTTTTTTCACTAGTGGAAGATTCCATTTGTTCAATTGCATTAAGATAACAGGCTAATGTATAGTCATAGGCAAAGGTAGGTATATTCAAAGGCTGATCTTGGAGAGTAGAGTCAATAAGCTTAGGATCCACTAGGGAGAAATATTTAATAGGTTCAAGGGAATTCATGATATTATCATCACAACCTCAGACTGACAAGTCGAGTTCTAGAAGACTACCTTGCATAAGCATCTCGAGAGAAAGAAGAGTTAGAACATGATTATCAAATTTTACGTTAGTATTTAGGGGATCTAAGCCAATAGACCTACCACTCACACCATCCTCTACTTTGGTTTGGACTACATATCATGGTTCGACAATAACAGGTTCATCAGACAACATTTCGACATTCATGACGAAGTAGTCATCATTTGATGTCTAATAGGCAAGCCATAATTAATAAATCTTATTTCAGAGTGATCAGAGTTTCAGAGTGATCAGAGTTAGAAGATGAAGCCTCTGACTCTTCTTCAAGTGGCTTAGTGAAAGTATCTATAGTATCAATATCTACATCTTTGATGTTGCAAGTTCCTTTGTGATTTGGTTCAATGATCACTTGTATTTGACATACCTATTGAAATATCCTTGATGACTCTGTTAGTCTATGTCGTCTTTTCCATTTAGCTTCCTTTGGACTAATGACTGGCCCTGCTTCTGTAGCCTCCAATTATTCATATGTAGTTCCATACCTGATTGGCTCTATCTCATTAGAGGGAGATATAGTAGGTGAAGAATTGTCTTGTCTTCTTTCTTCTTTCAGCTATTGTTCATAGTCTTGTCTTTTTAGTTTGATTTCATCTATTTCCTTTTGTATTTTTCAGCACACTATCTCTTGTGATTCATTTATGATATCACTAGGTTCTTCAGGAGTTTCTTCAGTAGATGCATCTGAGAGAGGATTTGGACCCCATTCATACTCATTTGAGTCATTTTCTAAATTATCTATTTGCATTCTACCTATGTATGTGATCGAAATGTTCAGTGGTGCAAACAACGCTTTAATTATTTCCATTTCTTCTTTCATATCTTCTAGGATTTCTACTCCTTGTAGTGTTATTGCTGATACAGTTGGAACTTCATTACAAGATGCTTCTTCTCCCTTGATTGTCAATTCTTCTTGTTCTTTTTCATACTCTTCTTGAGTTTGTTGTGTATTTACTTCCTGTGATGTTGAAGGTAGCATCTTTTTCCTCCACTTAGAATGATGATGAGAAGTATGTTTTTGATTTGATGACTCCTCTAAATGGTATCCAAATTTAGCTTTATCATTTGTAGACTTAGTTTGTAGCTGAATAGGTTCAACAATACCTTCTTGATGCTTTCCTAGAGGACTGGTACCTAAATATCCCATGCGTTGAATCATCTTATAGCCTAGACCATATTGTTCAGGGGAAATATCACAGTGCTGCACTTCTTAGTTTTCACTATCTTATTTGAAAAGTAATTTCAGAATAGCCTCCTCTTCTATTTTATCTTCAAGGGAAGTAGAGGACTGTACAAAAATACCATCATAAATGACATTTGGAGTTGAATTTTGTGGCTTCATATACTCTGATAGTTTTACAAATTGTCTTGGTGATGGAGGAAGAGACATTAGTGAGATTATTGGTTCTATCTTGTATACATCCATGCTAGTGTTTGTGATTTTCAATTTCTTTTCTAGGTCTTTCATCAATGTTTTAAAACTTTCATCTATAGAGGCTACTCTGTTATGAGGAACAAAGGTATTAATACACTATTTTAATGTACTACAGGTGTAACTTGTATCAATAGGAATACTGACTTCAACTCCATTATAAGGAAATTTCAAGCACCCATGATAGGTAGATTGTATTGCTTGCATTTCGTGAATCCATGGCCTACCCAACAAGATGTTGTATGAAAGAGGAAGGTCAAGTACCTAGAAAATAACATCTCTCTCCATAGGTCCTACCTTGATTGGTAATAGTACCAAACCTTTAGAGGTTATTTCTACTTCAACATAAGATTTGATTGTTATTTTCTTTATAGGATCAATGACATGTTCAGAAAATCCCAACTGTGTCAGTAAACTGTATGTACAAATATTCAACCCAGCACCTCCATCTATCAAAAAATGTTTGACTTGATGTTTATGGATCATAGCTTTGATGTGTAATGGCTATCTATGTGGGTGATTCAGTGAATTGTCATCTTCTTCAGAGAAGGGAGGTAATGAGGCAAAGTTTGGTGACCCACCATAGATTGAAACTGATCTACATCTAAATCTTTGCGGACATTAGTAATGATAAAATATTTTTCTAGGATATCTTTATGAGCAGAAGTGATATTAAGAAGTTCAAAAATGGAGATTTGAGTGGTGGTTCATTTTAATTGTTCGATAATGTTGTAACCAGGAGAGGATGATGAAGTCAGCTACTTAGATTTAGTCATAATCATATCTGGTTGTCTGTTTGAAGAATTTAGTAGGTTTGATGTTGTTTGATCAGGAGTCGAGGAACTAACTCCTTTTAGAGTAACCTTCTTTTGAGCATAGGTTACAATATTTGCAGTTTGTGTTTTGTTTGGTTTATCTTTGATTATGATCACGTTGCAATATTCAGATTAGGAAGATTCAATCATGTTGATCACATTGTCATTGTTAGCATAGGTGTAATTGACTTTGGCACCTCCCTTGGATTTTGAGGAATCCCTTGTTCATAAGCAGGCAAGGGACCTTTAAAATATTTGTGATCAGCATTAGTCATGTGATTTCCAACTACAATTTTTCCAGCATCGATGAGGTCTTGAATCTCATGTTTGAGTTTCATGCAATTATTTATTGTATGACCTTTGTTTTGATGATATTCACGGTACTCGTTTTCCCTCCACCATTTGGGCTTAACTTCTGGATCATATGGTCTAGAGTTGTCTGGCAATGTTATCATATCATTTACCAATAAAGTTTTAAGAGTTGATTCATATGATTCTTCCAGAGGAGTGAAATTGAGTTTAGGCTTTGAAAGCCAAGGTTTCTCTTTAAACCACTCTTTTGATTTCTTTGAAGGGATTTCCATTGTAGTTTCAGCTGCTTTGATTGCGTGTGTGCTGCTAGCTAGATTAAATATTGTGGGTTTTGATTTTGGTTTAACAATGTCCACCACTCCATCATTAACAATGTTTCTGTTGTTATCTTTATAAGAACATCTTCCATTCTGATGACACTATCTACCATTTTGTGAATGAAGGGTACACTTGAATTTGGATATTTTATTTCAATTCAGGGATCAGGTTATTGACAAAAAATTCCTTCTCAGAATCTAGAATAGGTCGTAAATATCTAGAGAACATCTTTCTCCAACGTTGAAGAAAAGTGAGAAAAGGTTCTCCTATTTTCTGTTTGGTATTGCAAAGCTCGATCATAGTGACTAGATGATGAATGTTATAGGAGTATTGTTGGAGAAACAATTTGCTTAATTCCTCAAAAGTTTTAATCCCCATAGGTAGGCTAGAAAACCATTCCATAGCTTGTCCTCCTAAACTCCTCAGGAAAAGGCAAATGAGATATGTTTGTTCGTGCATGAACTCCATACATAAAGAAAAAAAGTCTCTAACATGGTCTTGAGGATCTGCACCATCATATTTGTCAAACTTAGAAATCTCCACTCTTGAAGGAAATGGAGGCATGCAAAGGTTTTTGTCAAATGGGAATGGGTAGATTGTGTCTAAAGAATATTGTTTTGATGATTTATCCTTGTTTTTCATTTCTATGATTTCAGTCTGCAACACTTGCAATTTTTTGTTTACCAATGCTAAGGGTGTCTCTTCCTCTTTAGTGATAATGGTTTCAATGTTATAATCAATAGGAAGTTTAGCTCCTTGTTTTGCTATCTCTAGAAAATAATCTTCTTTTTCTCTAGCCATGATAATCTTCATCATTTTTCAGAAATCATTATCCTTTTGACAGTTATTTATAACAACTTCTATAGGTTTAGAGGCTTCAGACTCGCTAGATGAGGAATCATTGTCAGTAGCATGGGTGTTAATATTGTCATAAGTATCATGTTTAACAACTTGTCTTTCTTTCCTTTCTCCAGACATGGTGGGAGATAAGGATTGGGTATATTTGGTGATGAAGGTTTATTAGAGATGAGGTCATCTACGAAGAATGGATTATCTTGTAATGAAAAGGATGATCCTTTACCATTTGCAACTTTCTTATGAGAACTTTTGGTTTGAGCAGGCATTTATGACTAATGTGATCAAGAGCTAGATGTGTTTCATAAGTCAAGATCAAATTGAAGCTAATTGTTCATTTGATGTAGTGATTGAGAAAAGTGACTAAGACTCAATCTGGTTTCAAGAATGATCTATCCTGTATAAGATGTGATCTAAGTAACTTAGTTTGATTTATTTTGATAAGTAGTTTATTGAAGTAGCTGGAAGATTATCGACAAAATCGTGCAACACAATGGCAAGGGTACACTATCAAGATTATTTATGCATAGAATTATGATTACCAGATTTATGCTCATTGTAGAATGATTAAGCAAGTATGATAGTTCTAGAAAAGTGTGCAAACAGTCAAGTTTCTGGACTAACAAAATCAAGAATTTATACGATAGAGTTTTCAGACCCATACAATAATTTAACAGTTCCCAGATGACATAGGCAGTTTCTTGTACGAGTTGCTGCCTTAACTTGCATGATAGTTTAGTGCTCCACAGACGATAATCTGATAAGGATGATGATTATTAATACGATAGTAGACTTAAGGATAGACAAAAATTCCCTAATAGCAGAATGACAATTCTATAAACCCAAACGACAATTCTGATAGGACCAAACGATAAACTGATGGGACCAATTAAAACTCATATGATAGGAAGTATATAGCCAGACAATATAATTTAGTAAACTTGTGTGATAGTGGACTGGACAGAGACAAGATTCTGACACGGTCAGTTTTGATGACTGACAGAGACTAGATTTTGACTCAGACAAAGTTTTGATGACTGAGAGAGACTAGTTTTTTTTTACACAGACAAAGTTTTGATGACTGACATAGACTAGATTTTGACTCAGACAGAGTTTTGATGACTAAGTTGTTGACTATTTTCTCCAGTTTCAGTATTTTAGTTTCAGCTTTAGGGATGAAAACACAGAAAACACGTAAGATGTATAATGACTTCAAGCACAACACACTAACCCTACAAAAGTTGTCTTAGAGAAGAATAAATTTCCTTGTAGACTCAGGTACGCACCCAATAGCTAATCAGAATATATCTATTGAGTCTCATGCAATGGATTCTCAACAATGTATTAGCCAACTCCAAATGCTAATGGGGGCACGAAATGGCAAGTATCTTGGGAGAGTTACTATCTTTCTTGGACAAAGATTATTCCCCTTTCAAAGATGAATTAGGTAGCCTCTATCTTATAGTTCTTAGTCAGGAATTTTGTTCAAAATTATCCCTTGAAGTCACGCAAGCATGATTGAGGCCTATAGCTCGACAAGGTACCAAAACAAGATGTAGTCACGTAAATGTGGTTGAGATAGTGAGGCCCTACAAAATGTTTGATATGAGAGATCTCAAAAAGAAAACTCAAATAATCCTATCCTCTGAGACTTTAATCACCAAAGGCCTATTTATTTTAGTGAGTTGGAATGCTGAGGTCTAGATGTAATCACTTAGGTCATTCTCATATGGTGATTACTTTTTCCCACTATGACAGGCCTGCTAAAGGTACACAAATCTCAAACTTAGAAAAATCTTTGAGGGTCTAGATTTTTGATTGTTTGTGCAAACAAGAACATACTCTCCTACCTCTTAGATTTTTCTTAAAACACAAATGACAAATTTTTTCATTAACCAGATAGCAATTTAAGTGCCCAAAAATAAATTTAAATAATACATGATGTTCAGTTGAATCTCCTCAAGCAACTTGCAAAAAGAATGAATCATTTGTCATATTGTTTTTGTGTGATAGGCGTGTTCTTTGACAAGTGTTCTACAAAAAACTGGTTAGGTTGTCAAAATCTCTTAGGCAGATAGACAACAAGCTAGGGTCAGCATTAGTACCATAAAAATTCAACAAAAAAAAAAATCCTAACAAATGCACTTTGTTTTAATACTAAAATCCAGAATACCATACAAGTATTCTCACTGAGTCATACGATAGTTTGAGGCAAAATGTACAATACCTACAGTTTGCCATTCAGGCCTCTGTAAAAACTTGTACGAGTTTTTACAAAAATTGTATGGAAAAAATCCAAAAAATAAATCTTAAAAATAGAAATAAGCTAATCTGCGAGACTGAAATATATAGTCATCTGTCCCACAGTGGGTGCCAAAAATATGTGTTTGAAAAATGGATAAAGTCTGCAAGTTGTAAGACACAACGCTTCAATTGAGTCATTTCATGCATGGTTAGACAAATATAATCAAGAATATAAAAACCATAACAAATCAACCTATTGCCTTTAAAATATGCAAGTATAGACTTGCTTTCAGATTTTTCTAAGCAATACCAGTGACTAGACTACACCAAGACAAAGGATTTAATCTATATGACCACAAGAATAAGCTGAATGTATGCAAAATTAAGCTAGATGAATGAAATTTAAGCTAGATGAGTGAATATTAAGCTAAACTAAGATGCAATAATGTCAAAGCACATTATCTTCAATGAATCTAGAGCAAAAGCCTCATAATAACAATAAATCTCTAGGATGTTTTGAATAAGAGATGAAGGCTGAATTTATAGATACTCAAAAGAGAGAGCAATGGTCAAGATCGATTAACAATGAGTAGTTGAGATTCCTCAATAAAAATCACATTTCAGGATAATTAAAATAATTGAGAGATTAGATAAAGTTAATCTTGAGATAGATTCCAATTATAGCTTGATTGAATGCATTCAAATTGTAAGTCTGAATTTGCATTGAAGATAAATTTAGTTGATTCCATGCACTTGAGATAAAAATAGGTGATTCCATGTACTTTTCTTTAATTTGCTCAAGATTTTTATTTAGAAAGAGCCTTTTCAATGTAATTGAACCTCTTTCCTCAAGAAAAGCTTTAAGTTTTATTTTTAGAGAAAATGATTAATTCAATTTAATTGCTTTCCTGATTTCTCAAGTAATCTCAATTTTAGAAAAAGAAATATCTTAAGTTTGATTTATTCTTTTAATTTAATTTTTTCTTTTGTTTTCAATTTAACTCTTTCTTTTGCAAATTAATTCATGTTTTTGTGATTAATCTCTCTTTGTAAATTAATTCTCTTTTTTTGCAAATTAATTCTCTTTTTTGTTTATGATTAATCTCTTTTTGTAAATTAATTCTTTTTTTTGTGGTTAATCTATTTTTGTAAATTAATTTACTTTTTTATGATTAAATGACAAATTTATTAATTAAATAAATATGCTAGGATATTTAATTAAATACATAGGATAATTGATCAAAATGATTTACTTGGAATGTTTTAATTAATTAAATAAATATTTAATTAACATAGAGTGATTAATTTGCCATGTAACATTAATGATTGAATAATCAATTAATTAGGTGCTCAAGGTTGATTTATTTGCCTTTTGGTTAGGACCTTGGTGATGTTGTTGAGATTAGGGACCCATGGTTTAGGTGCTCATTTTTAGGGTATTACAGTTTATGGTAAGGAAAACTTCCATTGTGCCCTGATGATCTAGATGGGAGGCTTATCAACTCGCCGTGTATCTCTCACAATCTTAGTCATCATATGGAAGCCCACTCCTCCCTAGCATGTTTCAAAACAACAATAATAACAAGGAGGATCTAATCAACATTCAAGAATTATTTATAGGCAACATCACATAATCATGAAGCATCCATATCAATCCAATGCCAATAACATCAATAAATTAACAATGAACCTCATACAAAAGTAGTGCATCAAAAGCCATAAAAAAGTCAATCAAAATCTATCATAATCATGAAATTAACATCAACAGGAAGGCACATCAACTTACTGCACCAAGAGAAACTAATGAATTATCACAACCTGGCCTATCAACATGATGGTGATGCACAAAATTTAACATACTGAAGCTTAAGATTCATCGAACAACATCAATCAAATAAAGAACAATAATTGAAAACATCAAAAAACCTCAACATAAGCCTTTGGTACAAGAATAGATTTGAAAAATTCATCACAAAATGAGAAAATTGAATAAAACACTTAACATAGGAAGTTTAGCGCATTTGTAACATAGAACAACACATACAAATTTTTATAATGCATTTGCAACATTTTGTAGCACATATAACAAACCAAACAATGCATCTAATAAAATATGCAATGCCTAAGACAAAGGTTTCAACTCATTTGTTAAGAAACAACACATTTACATAGACTTGCAGTGCATGCACAGAATAGTGTAGCACATATTCTACACAAAACCTGGCATTTGCAGAAATATTTAGTATGTATGTTGAAATAGCATAGTTGCTAAAAATAGAACATAGAGATAGGAAAGTTTCTGAAGGAAAATAAAATGAAAGGCACAACAATAAGACCTGAATATGGGCTCAAAAGAAACACCCAGACCATACAAAATGAATGATGTAAAAATAATATAAAACCATAGGAAATAATAAAAAATATATCCAAAACACAACTTCACGGTTACTGACCCAGAATATAGACAAAACAATATATAGAGAGTCTTACATGGCTTGATAGCACAATCAGTATAATCACAGACCAAAATACTAGCTTAAGAACCAAAACCAAGAAGGATAAACAACACATAAACAAATCCTGGCATAGGAAATACCAAAGACTATTTTCACAGAGTCGTCCGCTCACAATAGGAAACAATAATCTCGGAATAATAATAAATTTCCCCCAAAACTATAGTACAACTATGTAATATAAATTTTACCCATGAAATAATTAATCTCAAACTATATAAAACTATAGAAATGTATTTCCCATGCTCTAGGTGATGAATACTAAGAGGGGGGGTGAATTAGTATACCAAAAAATACTGTACTCAATCCCTTAAACAATTTAGTAGATAACCGGTGCAACAGATTCACTAATAAATTGGTTAAGATAAATGCAAACCAAATAGGAAATAAAGCATTCACCCAGAAGAGCACAATCACCATAACACAAGATATTTGATGTGGAAACCCAAATGGGAAAAACCACGGTGAGCAAAAACTCACAAGTAACTATCTGCAGAATATAAACCAAACTAGTTAAAGTTAGACCGGTTAAGGTCATACAATGTTCTTCACCAGAACAGATCCTGTTAGGAATCTAGATCTTTGTTAGGATATAAGTCCTGTTAAAGACTACCTTGTTAAAGGATTTTAGATCTACAGTTGTGAACCACCTTGTTAGAGGATTTACAAAGGCTTTGCTGGGCCTACCCAGTTAAGGGTTTCAAACTTGTCAAAGATATGAGTAATCAATAAGTGAGTGATCTAGCTAATAGCACAGTCTGCTTAATTAGATCCTTGATAGCTCATTATTAATGCATTTCAGCATTACTTCAGTCTTCAATATCTCCACACTCTAACTCTTCATAAAGACTTAATCTTCTCTACAATGATCACACATAACCTCTTCTATCACACATATCTCATAGTTTGTCTCATACATACAAAACCCTAGACAAGATGCCCTTATGAAGGAAACTGATTTCATGTTGGTCCAATAGGATTAGACTACAAGTTCCTAGGTTCAGTGCATCTGGACACATTTGGTAACATGACACAGAATCACCACCACAGTGTCGGTGGATGATAACTCATCACACATTACAGAAATACCGGTTGGTAACTCATCACAAAGTAATGTTGATTAACACAATATACCGATTACCAGTTGACAAAAATGAAGACCACTTGGGTCCTTTGTACCACTTGTGATCTTGAAACCACTTGTGATCCTGAAATCACTCGTGTTCCTCAAACCGCATGGGGTCTCCATACTGCTTGAGTTCTTTAGTCAATCTGTAACTAGTAAACATCTTCTACAAAATACTGATAGTCTGAAGATTATACATTCAATAATACATGATATCGGTTGGAACAATTACCAGTTGAGTCATAACTCATACATAAAGAAAGTGTGTGTCCATCAATGACAATCAAAACTTTATCAAAATGCCAACAATCTCCCCCTTCGGTATTGATGGCAACACTTAGAAAAATTTTGACATCTAAATGTTTTTACAACAAAAAAAATTCCATAATCAAAATTACTCCCCCTAAGCATATACACTATCCCTTTTTGCAAAAAATACAATATACAATACTCCCCCAAAATGGTAACATGAAAGTATACATGTAATGGTAACATTCACCAAATTTTAAATACTACTTCCCCTTTTCCAACAATGACAAAGTAATGCAGAATAACCCTTGTTTCCTTATATATAAAAATAGAGTAAATGTTTATGACAATAAGGAATGAAACTAATCAAAAACATATTTGAAGTCCTACATAAAATTTTCATGGCTAGTGTCCATGACTCAAGTAATGAGGTAGCAACCTCACTTTCAGTCTGCATCTAGAATATCAGTTCTTCCATTGCATCAATGGTACTCATCTCTTGAGTTACCGTGATGGCTTCCAGATTGAGAAAACATTTTTGAAGAATCTACAGTCTTGGCAATATGACCAGTTGAATCTCCTATAAATCTTTGGTTCAGTTGCTGATTTCTGATTCCATCTTGGCTGTCTGAAGCTGATAATGGTGAACCGTTTTCCCATATGTAGTGAATGAATCATATGGCATCTTGAAGTTTCTTATATATACTTGTAACTTCGATTGAAGTTTATCTTTTTGTTTAAGCACATCATCACAAAATAGATGGGGTTGGTAGATTTTATTCAAAAGTAATTTGCCCTCATCCATAGCAACACTAATATCCTTTTGTTTCTTCAGGAGTTGTGACCGCAGCTCATTCATTTTCTTGACTAAGATAGTGTTGAGTGTCTTTTTATGATTCTTCTTTATAGTGGCTTAAACAACATCTTCCAAGCATTGTACCTGGTCCTCCACTACGATACAAAGAAGTTTAAGCTTGGACAAAGAGGAATCGGTACTAGGGAGGTTAGTACTGGGAATCAGACTGGTAAGGGTGTCAATCACAATTTGAATGACATCATGTTCCTTATTCCTCTGCAATGCTTCCAGTCTCTCCTGTGCAAGTTTGATGCTTTCAAGCAGCCCAGACTCATCTGCAGATTGAAGATCAAGAGGATTGGTGGTGTCAACTTATTTGGCTTGACCACCGGTTGCCTTAGGTGTCTCTGCTTGTTTTTTCTTCTCTGCTTCCTTCTCCTTTTCTATGTTTTTCTTTTCTTCTTCTTTCTTCTTTTGCTCCTATTTCTTCTTCTCCATTTCTTCTTTCTTCTTGTCCTCTTCCTGCTTTTTCTTTTCTTCCTCCTTTTTCTCCTCTTCTTTCCTCTTCTCCTCTTCTTTTCTCTTTTCCTCTTTTTTCCTTTTCTTCTCTTCTTTCCTTTTCTCCTCTTCTTTCCTTTTCTCATCTTCTTTCCTTTTCTCTTCCTCTTTTCTCTTGATTTCTTCCTACCTTTCTTTTTCTTCTTTCTCTTTCTTCATTTGTTCTTTGTCCTGCTATTCTTTCTCATCTTTTTCTTTATCCTATTTCTCTTTCACTTTGTCTAGAGTGACATCCTCAATATCTAAAGCATCCACATCAATAGGATCATTTTTATTTGTCACTCTTTCCCCTTCATTGTCAAATGCCTCATCTGGTTTTCCTGATGATAGGTCAAGTTCTTGTTCAGCCATCATATTGGCTTCAGATACTTGGTGTAACTTGACAGCAGCTTTAGCATCTAAATGTGTTTTCTTTTCCACTTCAAAAGCTCTACCTTCTAGTAGTCTAAGTCTTCTACTTCTCATGAAGAAGAGGCCTTTGTTCTTATCCATTATCTCAAATAATTCTGAATTAGAAGCATCAGGAAAGTATTGTGCAAATTTTTTCTCCCTGATCTCCTGTTCTTTCTCAATGGCAATGTGCCATTTGTTATCTAAATAATTATACAAAGAATCTGTTGTAATCGATCTAATCTCTGATGGCAACCGGTCATTAACACATAAATATTTAATGACTTCCTTCTTTACTTCTTCTTTCTCACTATCAGTAAAATCATCAAAATACTCTTTTAAATCATCAAGCACTTTCCTCTTAATATTCTTAAGAGTCCTCTGATAATGTGTCATTGGCTTATAAGAGGAAATATCTATATTTACCAGTGTTGAGGTTGCATGAACATTACCAGTAGATTTTGCCTTTTTGCTTGATTGCCTTGTCTTCTTTGTTTGGATCTCCAGTTCAGTGTCCTCTGACTCTGGTGAGCTAGTTTTGGTTTTCCGCTTCCTCTCAAAAACTTTAGCTGGAATAACCTCAGGTTTCTTCTTAGCTAGTGACCACTTGGTCACTTTTGGATTGGCAGAGGTAACTGGTGCAGATACCAATGGCACTGCTTTGTCCTTTATCTATTTTGTTTTTTCAATTGGTGTGACCCTTTCCAAGTAGGTATCGGTTCTCTTTTTCTTAGCATCCAGTGGTGAGGCACGTAGGGTAGAGGCATATCCGATCAATAGGTCATTCAGCATTTCATAACCCATAGGTTCAACTACTTCCTCTCTCAGTTCCACCACTTCCATTATGCATTCATCTACCTTTATTGTGAAGCAGATGTCATCTTTATATTCCTTCACAATATCATTAGATATCCTCATTATTTGGTTCATTTTCTGCTTGAATTCATTAAAATATTTGTTAAGAACCTCAGGATATCCAGTTCCCACTACTTGTAGACTTTCCTTGATTTTCCTGGAAATTGGTAGGTCAGCAGACCATTGCACATCACCTAGTCCAGGGAAATAACCTTGAAAGTGGAAGAATAAACTGACTAGAAGTTGTCCAAACCCAAATATCAAAGAATTGTCCTGTTTGATGGAATTCAGGTTCAGTAGCAATTGCTTCTATAGACAGGTACATAGGTCAAATGTAGTGTCTTCTTTGATGATTTTGTAAGCGACATTCACTGCAGCAGTAGGGACTAAATTCATTTTGCAAGCATAGAATATCCGGTAACCAATCACCATGCAATCATATTTCACCAGATCGTCTTTGATGGTGTTGATGGTCATCGCCCATTGGTCACTCACAGAACCGGTGAGCTTTGTCATTTTCATCTTGGTGACCTTCCTTAGAGTTGGCACCTCTCCAATATTGCATAAAACAGTGATGACATGAATTGCTTCCAGTGTGATGTCATGCATCCACTCGAGGTACATTTTATCACTATGTACTCTGCTAAGGATGATGTGGATATGTTCTTGTAATGCCCCGCCAGGAAACCCCTAAGGGTTTAAGTTAAAAACACTCAATTAGAGTGCAAATTTTTTTTTTTATAATAATTAGAAGCATTAATACAAAGTCAACTTAGATATCACAGCGGAAGGCTCAACCAATCCTAAGGAGTTTCCTAACGCGATTACATAACCTTACACCTAACTCAACTTGCGTCATTAGATCTATTAAACTGGGTAACTTAATTACGGGATAACGCATAGATCTTGATTAATGGTTTGGCATCTTCGAATTTTAGGAATCGATCATCTACTTCGGGTGGATAGGAGGCCCTTGATAGGATATTTAATTAATGTACTTTATTTTCATAATTTCATTAAGAGGTCTTCCAAAGGGGTTCATGCTTTTAATATAGAGAGGTTCATTCCTTGGGTTTGAGGTATCCATTCACAAATGATTTCATCCTTAAATGTGTTAATAATAGGCTTAATGAGATTCATACATTTAAGGTTAAACTATGATTAGTAAAGCGTGGTTTCCTTCATTTGACTTTAAAATGTTCACCCACATTTGATACCTCTTTTAAACTATTAAACAATATGGTTAATACGATAAATTTGTTTCTTTCGGATTAACTTCCATGAGTAGAGTGAGGTCTCTTCTTTTGTTTTCATACATAACCAACTAATGAGTTGAAATTCTTTTATGAAAGGTATAATGGGAGTAGCCATGGAATTCATTTGAAGTGTTAATAATGCAATAAGTGGACTAACTTCATTAAGATGGATATGCATTAGGCCACACGAGAACATCTTTTAAATTAAAGTATCGTTAACTAGTTGACAATCAACATTTCAAGATTAGAATAATTAAAATCACGGTGACATTCTCTATTAGGATTAAAATACAATTTCCTGATTTCATATCACTTTTTTTTTCTTTTTGTTAAATGAACTTAAAATGAGAGAGATAGTTTTACTAAGTTAAATGTATAAACCACAAGCCAATTACTCTCCCATTTTAGATTTATTTTGGCAATCACGAGGGATTCCTTTTATAAGGATTAAAATATGGATACCTATTTGAGTTCGCACTATTATAAGTTAAACTAGTGAGGATTATTGATTTATAATTACAACATGAATTACTAAGTATATTCATCCATTATACAACATGAATACCTAATTGGGTCCACACGGTTATCAAGTTAATCTGATGAGTATTTTTGTTAAGATTAAAATGTGACATAACTTAACCATTTCGTCCAATGTAATGAAACATAATTGACATGGCGTGATTCATTTTCTAAGGTAAAAAGATAGATATTTATATGATGTTCATTCTTTAGTTTTCAATTTAAGAAATGTGACATAAATCTATCTTTGTTTCCTTTTTACATTCATTTCATTTATATACTTAATATCAAGTTACTCCAATAAAGTAATTCTAATGAGATTTCTGCCACTATTACATTTTAAATTAACATTACCAATTTACCTTCTTTTTTTTTTTTCACACTTTAATTTCAATATTTTAATACCATGCCATATTCATAATTCTCAACGTTTTATGAATTTAAATAGCTACGTTTATCCATATGGAAAATGTTATACATTTAAACTTGAATTCATTTAATTTACACCATACACTTTGCAAGAATACAACCATTCAAGATAATTTAAAACATAAAACAAAGTACGCTATAAACATCGCATGACACAGAATATGATCTCGGAGTTCACCCCGGATGGGCTACATCTCTGGGTCTGCTCAACTGCAAGACCCTTTTGGTATTTAATATAGTTAAGGTTACATATTTACATGTCTTTACAATCTTGCCTTTTAGGCGATCACAACCAACTACAAATGACAATTTCAATCAGTAAATACAACTCTACAAGTTTTCCAACTAAGTTCACATAAATGTAAGCATTTCTCATTCAGGTATTTTACTAAATCCTTAGCTACACATCACTAACATGTTGGTCTGGATCTATACACTGGCGCCCAAATCAAGGGGAAAATACTTTAGAAGGGACCTTTGAAATGAAAAGAAGACACCCCCCAATGCTCTATGATTCTTTGCGTTAATAAAAACGAGTATACAGGAACCCCAATCATTACTAGCCAAATTAGAAATAAACCCCACATTTAACCATAGCTTATGATTAGTGATTATCAATGCTAGATATATAAATCCGAATGTGGCAAAAAGAAAGCATGTATCTCTATATGCGTTTTTCGAGCTTCCAATATTCTAAATGCCATATGTTAGTCGTTACTCAGCTTAAATATTATTAACTAAATAAGGAGAAAAGTCTAAATTTAGATAATTAAGGGAACTCCATATAAAACCAATATAATTTCTCCCTTTTTTTTTTGTTTTATTAATTTATTAAACATATCCGAAATTTGTTACTTTATTGTTTCTTTCTTTTAAAACAATTGAAAATAAATTAAAAAAAAAAACTAATTAATAACAAAGTTTTTTTTTGTTTTAAACAAAATGCATATTGAAATGGGGTTACCCACGTGGAATACCACGTGGGCCCCCTTGGTAGCCACGCTACCATTGGTAGCGCTGCTACCAACTGGTAGCAGGCCGCTACCCTTGGTAGCGTTGCTACCAGCTGGTAGCAGTAGCTACCATGGTAGCATTGCCTCCTCCCAGCGATTGGGGGGGGGGGAGGCATAAAATGTCATTTTTATATATTTTTTTTATTTTGTTTTATTCCATTTTTTTAACAGAGGTTTTATTTCATTTCTAACAGAAACCTCTGGTTTTAACTTAAAAAAGAATTCACTGGTAAAAGAAATAAAACCAGACCCAGAACAGTTCAAAAATTTTCTGCATAAATATATATATATATTTTTTTTAAAAAGAACAAGATATGCAAAAATTTCAAAGGAAGCTTGACTCATCAATCACACAGTTTTAAAAACACTACCTTGCAATATTTTCCAGCAAATCCTCTCTCTTTATTTTGAAAACAAACACAGTCACAGCCAGTTCTTTTTTTTTTGTAACAAAATTTTGAAATAAACCAAAATGATTGACAAAAAGGAATGTAAAAACCCCATACCCATTTTTTAACAGCCATAAAATGAATTTCCAGATTGTTTAAACTAAGAATGGAGAAGATTTTCTCTTTCTCGAAATATCCCAAAAACCATGGCCAATCTTAGAACCAAGAACAACCAAACTGAAAACTAAAACTAAAAGAGAACACTCATGCAACAAAAAGGGTAGATCAAAATTTCTTACCTCCAAACGCTTTCCGGGAAGAGATTTTGATGAAGATGAGCTCCCAAATCAGCTGCTCTCTTTCCTCATTCTTCTCCAAAATCCCCAATCTCCTTTGCAAGAACCATGTTTTTCCAAAAAAAACCCCAAAAGCCAAGAAGCCCCCAAAATGCTTACCAAACAAGGTTAAAAAGAAACCCTAATTTTTGCCCTAATTTCAATTTCGAAATTAGGTATTTATTTTTAAAAATAAAATGATTGAAAATCCCAAATGGAAGTCATTCATTACCATTATTTATTAATCTTATATGTTTCCCCCTATTAAAATTAAAATGCTTCTTTTTCTTATTGAGTTCTTTTAAATTTTAATTTCTCACTACAAGTTTTAAGCCTACTTCTTATTTCGAACCTATTGGCCGAGTAAGGCATTTTGATTAAATTTTAATTTTCTAAAACTCAATCTTTTTATACTATGTCAACTATACAAGTAAAAAGGAAATAATTTTGTTTAAATAATAATAATTTATCCCTTTTCTTCCAAAATGCGAAAATGAGTAATTTATTACTATCTCCCAAACGACTTAAAAAATTTTCCTTTTTAAAATGCATAATTTATTAAAATCGTAGTTATTAAAATTAACTATTAAATTAACTCGCTATAACTTAATAAAGCGACATTTTTAAATAAATGACTAATCTAATGCAAGAGTCTTGTTTATTCAAATTTCTCAACTACAAATGCATAAAAGTTACAAATGCGTAAATGAGCACACTAACCTCAGTTAAATACCTTAAGCTTGCTACAATAACAATTTAAAGCAATCTCTTAAATTAGTGATTAATCATATAGAAGAAGCTACCCATTTAAATTTCTAAATTTCTAATGCGCTCGTCTACTCTTAAATTTAAATTTAATACTTAGGATCACAAACCTCACTTACCTCGTGCATGGCACGCAAATCGAGGAAGTCCTCCAAATCACTCAACACGCATCCCATTGAAGAGCAAGCCCACGAATCCACACACGATGCTCACCTAACCATGGCTAAGGCAAGACGAGAGTTATATGACCACTAAATCCGAATTCAAAAGATGAACGAGCATACTCAACCTTGCAAATTCCAAAGGAGATGAACCTTGCCCTAAGCGGTGTTGTACCTGCAATCTCCTGCACCCATGAATTCATACAAGCATGCATATACAAATACACATTCAATGAGGATGTTAGCTCAAGATTTATCACAAGTGTTAGGAACAATTGCATTTACACGAGAATCGATGCAAAAACACAATAATAAGTATGCTCAGTTTATTTATATTATCTAAACTACACATTGCATATCGGTTAATCTACCATTCGAGAATGCCACCTAGGAAGTCAATCAAGGTCAAACGGGTTTTAAAAGTCCGACTAGGTATGGGCATTACATTCTCCCCCCCTAGGTTCCGACTTACTCCTGGAAGTCGCAAAGTTAAACGGAAGTCTTGCAACACTTATTAGTCCTTAAACTCAATTAACAATTATCAATTTACACAAACAACTATTTTGTCAACAATTTAAAACATTATTCACCAATAAAAATGCATCTAACATCATTCACACCTTCAAATATTCTATAATTCTCACACAATTATAGCAAAGATACGAGACTTTTCCCTCCTTATTACACCAAATTAAAGCAATTAAAATACACATAGACACAGTTATCCTTCTCATTTATCAATCATGACAAGAAAACAGGCTCTCAAGGTCAATTTCTTCCATCAATTCCTCTCTTTCACAAGATTTTATCACATAGAACTAGTTTCACATAAAACAATTTCCAGGGCCAAGTTAACTTCTCAACAAATAAGAACAACATAAGAACTCAATTGTTTACATTTTTCAGACATACAAGATCCTTTCCAATGACTATGCCCCATAACATAGTGACAAGTTAATACCATTTAATCCATGATTACACATAATATCCATCCACAATACTGGTTTGCACAACACAATAGGCCACATGTGAGCATGTCTAATGCTCGGTCAAAGGTAACATATATGATCCACATCTCTATGTCTGCTCTCAGAATACATACATGATCAACAAATATCCATCATCTCACTCAAGGGCTTGATGGTGCTAGGGTACACCATAGTGGTGCCACCTTCCATACAAGTCCCCCGTGAATATCCCTTATTGTGTAAGGTGTTTAGCCTCCAAGAGATAGTCACCACTCATAGGTAGGTAGTGGATCTTAGCTGTTTTCACAGCCTCACATACCTCCATCCTCAAGGTTCCTTGCGTCTACTTCCTCGTATACACTCATCCAAGCCCGTCTCCTACGTTCTTGGAGAGGAATTCACATTACAACACAAGACCAGCATACGAAAACAACAAGGATAAACCGGTTTAGCCACTAAAGTACAATAGATTAAAGATAATAATTGTCAATTCCAACAATAAAACGAGAAAATAATTTCCGGATTTGCAACATCAAATCAAGTAAAATCAAGATCGCAAGATCGTGGCTAAACTGTCAAGGTCAAGGTAAAATAAATTGCTGGCCCACAAGGAAATAAATAAATAATTACAAGAAAATCATAATTGCACATTACATCACTACGTGACTAGTAGCTAGCCACCAACGAGGAAGGAAGGAACAATCATCTAGCTACCCTAGTAGCTCATCATGTGGTGTGACCAAGTCACACATCCACATGGCATGGCAGTGTGCACCTCGGCATCACCCCGCATCACGTCATCACGTGGCATGGCTCTACCCAATACATAGCGGTAGACCGCATGGAAATGTCTACTACATCCCTCATCGTGTCTCAGCACGGCATGGCAATACTCCAAGTGGACAAAGCATGCAATGGACGTATCCCGCATGGCAGTGTACCCCGCGGATAAGGCACGCGCTGGTCACACTCCGTATAGTGATGTTCCTCTCAGGATACTCGCCATAAGCCAGAGGTATACATGGCTAAGGTCTACCCATAAGTCTACCAACACTAGCCAGTTGGTAACTTATGTAGAACAATAACACGCCTCTCATGAAGACAAGGCAACAAATGCTCCAATATGTAAGAAGGTACCACGCCTCTCATGAAGACAAGGCAACAAATGCTCCGATGGAATCCAACAATATGCTCAAAAACTGTCATCTATATGCTCAAGATAAAGGATAGGAATAAGGCTGGCACACATGAACCTCATAAATCGGTTCATCACAAGGGGAAGTATTGAGTACACCTATGTTATAGTTTCGTTACAAAACCATACTTTTCCCTCAAAATAGGGAAGCTAAAGTCGCTTCGCGTCGACATTACTCGTACGCTGTTCATACTATTCGAGGAATGGTGACTTCTACTACTACCCCTTCACATACTGACTTATTAACAACCCGTGGGTTGGCACTCAGTAAGGGAAACAAACAAGCAACATCACATAGATAGGTATGGTTTCCCATACTCATAAACAAACACATTCCCCATGGTTGATTACTTCACCATCCCATGGGCACACAAAGCAAGTACGGGTTTTCTCACAACACACACCGAATAGCACTATTACTGGTTTAGTCACATTTACGGGGAGCACTTTACATTATGCTAACATATACTTAAGGGAAGTTTTTTTAATTATGCTTTACACATGAATCACCAAACAATGTTTACTCTTGATCCACATACTAAAATTTTCAACAATTCAAATTTACACAAAGAAATAACATCATTCTGATATCTTCCTCAATCTTCCCTAAGCATTTTCATTCACATTATTAACTATGCAATTTCCCTTTTCAAGATGAAAAACTTTCCCCTTTCAATTAGAAGCCCAAAGCAACATAAAATTTCACATGCATTATAGCAAAACTTCTTCATAAATCACTGCATTCTAAATAGTGTTTCAAAAACAACAATTCCTATATTTTAAACGAGAGGAGAAAGAGAATTGGAACATCAACTATTTCCTAAAAATACACAAGAATTTTCAAAATCACACCATATGCTCGGACATAGGTTTATCATTTTGAGTTGCACGGTTTTCATTTTGCTATCTTTTAGGAAAGTGTCAAAACATCCTAACATGATATTTTCTAATCATTATTGCTGCACTATAATGTTCTAGTTTCCGATCAAGAATTCAAAATAACCAAATTTTCTTTTTGTAATACAAGTCTTCTTGAGAACAATCGCTATTCGTGATACGATACAATACAATAATACATCAAATCTAACATTGGAAATTCATAATATGACAAGGAGGTACATAAGGAGCTATCTACTAAATTTTGCACATTCAATGCATACATATTAGCAAGCCTTTCATTTACTCCTTTTGAAACATAATAAGGCAATTTTCTAAATCCACAGCAAGTTAAATGGTGCGTCCCTTAATAGGTTCTAAATCACACTAGCTGAATGAACACATAAAACAATCTTTCGAGGAGCACATTAGTTCACTCTTGAAGCTACTACAACATGTCCTCTTTTGGTATTCCTTTCTCATTAAGCAATTTTCACAAAATCAGCTATATGCATCTTATTAAAGCACCTTACTTAAAATGAAATTTAATTATACTACTCTTGCCAAACACATGTAGAATCCCTTTAATGCAAACATTCCATTTTCTATCATTAACCAAAAATTAACTCCCAAGTCAATCCCTTTCACAATCTAAAACACAAAAACGTTATGAGGCTCACACAAGGCTCTAGAAATATCATCCTTTCTCTTGCAATTAGAAAACTTAAATAAAAGATAACTATACATATCAATTCCTGTTAATTTACTTAGAGAGAGAAGAGGAAGAGTCATATTCACTCAATTTTCTACAAAATAAGCATTAGCATTTGTCATACTAGTCCTTAAAGTGGACAATCATCAAAATAGAGCCAAAACCACAAACAACACATTTCGTACTTTTAGGTTCAAGATATTAATCAACCAAATTAGATAGATTAGTCAAAGAGTAAAACAAGGCAAGAATGAAGGCACATACGAATCCTTTTCAAGTAAGAGAAGTCATAGACCAAGACCTCAATAAGCAGACAAAACACCCATAATTATTTCCAAAACACCCACATCAATAAGGTGAAAACAAAGTGTGAACACACATGTTACACACAAATAGGGTTTGTTAAATCACGCTCTCACATCAAGGTGGACAAGCATACAACATAAGATAGACACACACACACCAACTAAGGGCACAAGCGAAACCAGAGATCCCAGTGTAATGCCCCGCCAGGAAACCCCTAAGGGTTTAAGTTAAAAACACTCAATTAGAGTGCAAATTTTTTTTTTTATAATAATTAGAAGCGTTAATACAAAGTCAACTTAGATATCACAGCGGAAGGCTCAACCAATCCTAAGGAGTTTCCTAACGCGATTACATAACCTTACACCTAACTCAACTTGCGTCATTAGATCTATTAAACTGGGTAACTTAATTACGGGATAACGCATAGATCTTGATTAATGGTTTGGCATCTTCGAATTTTAGGAATCGATCATCTACTTCGGGTGGATAGGAGGCCCTTGATAGGATATTTAATTAATGTACTTTATTTTCATAATTTCATTAAGAGGTCTTCCAAAGGGGTTCATGCTTTTAATATAGAGGGGTTCATTCCTTGGGTTTGAGGTATCCATTCACAAATGATTTCATCCTTAAATGTGTTAATAATAGGCTTAATGAGATTCATACATTTAAGGTTAAACTATGATTAGTAAAGCGTGGTTTCCTTCATTTGACTTTAAAATGTTCACCCACATTTGATACCTCTTTTAAAATATTAAACAATATGGTTAATACGATAAATTTGTTTCTTTCGGATTAACTTCCATGAGTAGAGTGAGGTCTCTTCTTTTGTTTTCATACATAACCAACTAATGAGTTGAAATTCTTTTATGAAAGGTATAATGGGAGTAGCCATGGAATTCATTTGAAGTGTTAATAATGCAATAAGTGGACTAACTTCATTAAGATGGATATGCATTAGGCCACACGAGAACATCTTTTAAATTAAAGTATCGTTAACTAGTTGACAATCAACATTTCAAGATTAGAATAATTAAAATCACGGTGACATTCTCTATTAGGATTAAAATACAATTTCCTGATTTCATATCACTTTTTTTTTCTTTTTGTTAAATGAACTTAAAATGAGAGAGATAGTTTTACTAAGTTAAATCTATAAACCACAAGCCAATTACTCTCCCATTTTAGATTTATTTTGGCAATCACGAGGGATTCCTTTTATAAGGATTAAAATATGGATACCTATTTGAGTTCGCACTATTATAAGTTAAACTAGTGAGGATTATTGATTTATAATTACAACATGAATTACTAAGTATATTCATCCATTATACAACATGAATACCTAATTGGGTCCACACGGTTATCAAGTTAATCTGATGAGTATTTTTGTTAAGATTAAAATGTGACATAACTTAACCATTTCGTCCAATGTAATGAAACATAATTGACATGGCGTGATTCATTTTCTAAGGTAAAAAGATAGATATTTATATGATGTTCATTCTTTAGTTTTCAATTTAAGAAATGTGACATAAATCTATCTTTGTTTCCTTTTTACATTCATTTCATTTATATACTTAATATCAAGTTACTCCAATAAAGTAATTCTAATGAGATTTCTGCCACTATTACATTTTAAATTAACATTACCAATTTACCTTCTTTTTTTTTTTTCACACTTTAATTTCAATATTTTAATACCATGCCATATTCATAATTCTCAACGTTTTATGAATTTAAATAGCTACGTTTATCCATATGGAAAATGTTATACATTTAAACTTGAATTCATTTAATTTACACCATACACTTTGCAAGACTACAACCATTCAAGATAATTTAAAACATAAAACAAAGTACGCTATAAACATCGCATGACACAGAATATGATCTCGGAGTTCACCCCGGATGGGCTACATCTCCGGGTCTGCTCAACTGCAAGACCCTTTTGGTATTTAATATAGTTAAGGTTACATATTTACATGTCTTTACAATCTTGCCTTTTAGGCGATCACAACCAACTACAAATGACAATTTCAATCAGTAAATACAACTCTACAAGTTTTCCAACTAAGTTCACATAAATGTAAGCATTTCTCATTCAGGTATTTTACTAAATCCTTAGATACACATCACTAACATGTTGGTCTGGATCTATACACTGGCGCCCAAATCAAGGGGAAAATACTTTAGAAGGGACCTTTGAAATGAAAAGAAGACACCCCCCAATGCTCTATGATTCTTTGCGTTAATAAAAACGAGTATACAGGAACCCCAATCATTACTAGCCAAATTAGAAATAAACCCCACATTTAACCATAGCTTATGATTAGTGATTATCAATGCCAGATATATAAATCCGAATGTGGCAAAAAGAAAGCATGTATCTCTATATGCGTTTTTCGAGCTTCCAATATTCTAAATGCCATATGTTAGTCGTTACTCAGCTTAAATATTATTAACTAAATAAGGAGAAAAGTCTAAATTTAGATAATTAAGGGAACTCCATATAAAACCAATATAATTTCTCCCTTTTTTTTTTGTTTTATTAATTTATTAAACATATCCGAAATTTGTTACTTTATTGTTTCTTTCTTTTAAAACAATTGAAAATAAATTAAAAAAAAAAAACTAATTAATAACAAAGTTTTTTTTTGTTTTAAACAAAATGCATATTGAAATGGGGTTACCCACGTGGAATACCACGTGGGCCCCCTTGGTAGCCACGCTACCATTGGTAGCGCTGCTACCAACTGGTAGCAGGCCGCTACCCTTGGTAGCGCTGCTACCAACTGGTAGCAGTAGCTACCATGGTAGCATTGCCTCCTCCCAGCGATGGGGGGGGGGGGAGGCATAAAATGTCATTTTTATATATTTTTTTTTATTTTGTTTTATTCTGTTTTTTTAACAGAGGTTTTATTTCATTTCTAACAGAAACCTCTGGTTTTAACTTAAAAAAGAATTCACTGGTAAAAGAAATAAAACCAGACCCAGAACAGTTCAAAATTTTTCTGCATAAATATATATATATTTTTTTTAAAAAGAACAAGATATGCAAAAATTTCAAAGGAAGCTTGACTCATCAATCACACAGTTTTAAAAACACTACCTTGCAATATTTTCCAGCAAACCCTCTCTCTTTATTTTGAAAACAAACACAGTCACAGCCAGTTCTTTTTTTTTTGTAACAAAATTTTGAAATAAACCAAAATGATTGACAAAAAGGAATGTAAAAACCCCATACCCATTTTTTAACAGCCATAAAATGAATTTCCAGATTGTTTAAACTAAGAATGGAGAAGATTTTCTCTTTCTCGAAATATCCCAAAAACCATGGCCAATCTTAGAACCAAGAACAACCAAACTGAAAACTAAAACTAAAAGAGAACACTCATGCAACAAAAAGGGTAGATCAAAATTTCTTACCTCCAAATGCTTTCCGGGAAGAGATTTTGATGAAGATGAGCTCCCAAATCAGCTGCTCTCTTTCCTCATTCTTCTCCAAAATCCCCAATCTCCTTTGCAAGAACCATGTTTTTCCAAAAAAAACCCCAAAAGCCAAGAAGCCCCCAAAATGCTTACCAAACAAGGTTAAAAAGAAACCCTAATTTTTGCCCTAATTTCAATTTCGAAATTAGGTATTTATTTTTAAAAATAAAATGATTGAAAATCCCAAATGGAAGTCATTCATTACCATTATTTATTAATCTTATATGTTTCCCCCTATTAAAATTAAAATGCTTCTTTTTCTTATTGAGTTCTTTTAAATTTTAATTTCTCACTACAAGTTTTAAGCCTACTTCTTATTTCGAACCTATTGGCCGAGTAAGGCATTTTGATTAAATTTTAATTTTCTAAAAATCAATCTTTTTATACTATGTCAACTATACAAGTAAAAAGGAAATAATTTTGTTTAAATAATAATAATTTATCCCTTTTCTTCCAAAATGCGAAAATGAGTAATTTATTACTATCTCCCAAACGACTTTAAAAATTTTCCTTTTTAAAATGCATAATTTATTAAAATCGTAGTTATTAAAATTAACTATTAAATTAACTCGCTATAACTTAATAAAGCGACATTTTTAAATAAATGACTAATCTAATGCAAGAGTCTTGTTTATTCAAATTTCTCAACTACAAATGCATAAAAGTTACAAATGCGTAAATGAGCACACTAACCTCAGTTAAATACCTTAAGCTTGCTACAATAACAATTTAAAGCAATCTCTTAAATTAGTGATTAATCATATAGAAGAAGCTACCCATTTAAATTTCTAAATTTCTAATGCGCTCGTCTACTCTTAAATTTAAATTTAATACTTAGGATCACAAACCTCACTTACCTCGTGCATGGCACGCAAATCGAGGAAGTCCTCCAAATCACTCGACACGCATCCCATTGAAGAGCAAGCCCACGAATCCACACACGATGCTCACCTAACCATGGCTAAGGCAAGACGAGAGTTATATGACCACTAAATCCGAATTCAAAAGATGAACGAGCATACTCAACCTTGCAAATTCCAAAGGAGATGAACCTTGCCCTAAGCGGTGTTGTACCTACAATCTCCTGCACCCATGAATTCATACAAGCATGCATATACAAATACACATTCAATGAGGATGTTAGCTCAAGATTTATCACAAGGGTTAGGAACAATTGCATTTACACGAGAATCGATGCAAAAACACAATAATAAGTATGCTCAGTTTATTTATATTATCTAAACTACACATTGCATATCGGTTAATCTACCATTCGAGAATGCCACCTAGGAAGTCAATCAAGGTCAAACGGGTTTTAAAAGTCCGACTAGGTATGGGCATTACAGTTCTTCTATGAACTCTTCCAGAAAATATACCACATTGTGCATTTTCATCTTCTCAAGGACACTATCTTCAGGTTTGATCTTCTTATCATCCCCACATAATAGACTTAGCTAGGAATGAATCACTAGGGATCCTAGGTCTTCTAGTTTATAGTCAATATACCCTAAAACATCTCCCTCAACAATAACTCTAATGAGTATTTGAGATAGGGCATTGTATTTTTCTTTCTTTTGAATAAATTCAGCTTAATCTACAGGTGTGCCAAAACTAGAGTGCGATGTAGAAGCCATGATAAGAAAGAAATTCAAGAAATACCTTCACAATCCAAAATTTAGGGTTTTCCAATGTCGCCCACAATACACCACTTTGATTGCTCAATTACCACTTAGTGTTCTTCAGATTGAAAAGATCGTGGGATTCCTCTACAAGATTTCGAATTCACTTTGAATTGCTAGACAAATCCCTCTTTATCACTCTGCTATTGAAAATTGTTCTCTCAACAACTGATAAGTGAAAAATGATGACAAAAATCCCTTTTAAACAAACTTTAACCTACCATAATAAATGCATCACCACTAGGGCACAAAACCTAATTTTTCCTTTTACCGCTTCAAATATTTTGCTGATTGACAGGTAACATATATTGGTTAAGTTCTTTACCGATATAAACTAGGGGTTCAAAATATTTCACCGATATGTTCCCCCTAAGCTTTTCTAAAGCTCAGTTTGCCGGTTCAGAGACATCCACACTAGGTGCAAAAATCAGTTCATTCTATGACACTTCTTTTGGTTTCTTTTTCCAAGTTTTATTCATTTTTGTTTTAACGATTTCAACATCAATCTTCCCTTCTCGAGTGATTTGTATATCATCTAATAGGTTCTTTCTTAGTCTGCAAGTTCTGGCAGTGTGTCCCGGTTTGTTGCAATGATAGCATACCATTCCAAGTGTTCTCCATGGTCCATTATTCATACTTCCATTCTTTCTTCTGTATGTTGTAGCAATGTGACTGCTACCACGATAAATCAAACATGTTGCTCTCTAACTATTTGCCACTTTATAACCACCTAACCAATGGTCATAGGCATTGTACCGGTTGGGATTCTAGTTCACAAAAGGTTCTGGGATAACTCCTTGAGTCCTTGGAGGATAGCTCCCAGTGTTGTGGAAAACTAACCTACATTCAAATGCTTTATGCCCAAACTTGTTGCACGCATAACAGTTTCTATTGAATCTATTGGATCTAGGCTTATTGTTTAGAAAATAAAGAAAATTGTTGTAGGCCTTGCTTCTACACACATTAGCAGTATGTCCTTCTTTGAGACAATTAAGAAAAACAGGTTTAAATTTTTGCTTACCTTTATCCTTGGATGTTGGTTGCTTCTTTGATGCTTCAACTTTTGTTCTAGAGGTCTCACCTTCCTCTTATCTAGAGAAACCAAGTCCGAAACCAAGTCTAGTGGTATTCTTTACTAGTTTTACCAATTCCAACTTTTTCTCTAGCTTAGCAGTACTCTGATTAAATTTGGCAAGTATCTCCTTTCACTCAGTAAGTTCCTTGGAAATAGCAGCATTGGATTCCATCAAGGTTGCATTCTCACAAATAGGCATGTTTAGTTCACCTTGCATTTCTTCTTTTTCCACTTTACTCTCTTGGAGATGAGTGGTAAGGGTACTGATTTGTTGCTACAGCTTGGAGATCTCATGATCTTTGTATTTTACCAGATCTTCAACTTTCCTTCTATTCTCAAGCTCTTGACACATTTTGATAGTCAATCCTTCCAATTCCCTTCTCAAGTTGGCATTAGATTCATTCATTTTTTCAACTTCTTCAACTAGGGCATCCATGTCAGCTTCATCAGAAGAGCTATTTTCAGTAAGTTCCATCAGTTTCTCAACATGCTCTCTTCTTTTGGCCAAAGAGGCTTTATACTTGACTTTGGGCTCATCATAGGCTCTCTTAGTCTGAGTGAGATGATGAGTAAGTTCCCTAACAATGTATTCCCCCATATCTCCTTCCAAGTGGTTAGACTTATAGAAAGGTTGGCTTTGATACCAATTGATGAATACTAAGAGGGGGGGTGATTTAGTATACCAAAAAATACTGTACTCAATCCCTTAAACAATTTAGTAGATAACCAGTGCAATAGATTCACTAATAAATTGGTTAAGATAAATCCAAACAAAATAGAAAATAAAGCATTCACCCACAAAAGCACAATCACCATAACACAAGATATTTGACATGGAAAACCAAATGGGAAAAACCATGGTGAGTAGATACTCACAAGTAATTATTTGCAGAATAGAAACCAGACCGGTTAAGGTCATACAATGTTCTTCACCAGAACAGATCCTGTTAGGAATCTAGATCTCTGTTAGGAGATAAGTCCTATTAAAGACTACCTTGTTAGAGGATTTTAGATCCACAGTTGTGAACCACCTTGTTAGAGTATTTACAAAGGCTTTGTTGGGCCTACTCAGTTAAGGGTTTTCAGACTTGTCGAAGATGTGAGTAATCAACAAGTGAGTGATCTAGCTAATAGCATAGTCTGCTTAATTAGATCCTTGATAGCTCATTGTTAATGCATTTTAGCATTACTTTAGTCTTCAATATCTTCACACTCTAACTCTTCACACAGACTTAATCTTCTCTACAATGATCACACATAACCTCTTCTATCACACATCTCTCATACTTTGTCTCATACATACAAAACCCTAGACATGATGTCCTTATGAAGGAAACTGATTTCATGTCGGTCCAATAGGATTAGACTACAAGTTCCTAGGTTCAATGCATCTGGACACATTTGGTAACATGACACAAAATCACCACCAAATTGCTAGTGGAAGATAGCTCATCACACATTACAAAAATAACGATTGGTAACTCACCACAGAGTAATACCAGTTAACACAATATACCGATTACCCGTTGACAAAAATGAAGATTGGTAGATCAAAGAGTTCCAATCAAAATTTAACTACCACTTGGGTCCTTCATACCGCTTGCAATCCTGAAACCGCTTGTGATCTTTGAACCGCTTGGGGTCTCCATACTGCTTGAGTTCTTCAATCAATCTGTGAGCAGTAAACATCTTCTACAAAATACCGATAGTCTAAAGACTATACATTCAATAATACACAATACCGGTTGAGTCATAACTCATACATAAAGAAAGTGTGTCCATCAATGACAATCAAAACATCATCAAAATGTCAACACTAGGCAGACATGACACAAACAAGATTTGAAAATAAAATACAGAGGTAAGTTCTCCAACCTGGAAAATTTAAAATGATGGAAATGAAATTTGAAGAAGTGCCCACAAAAATCCAAACAAACTCTAGGCAAGAATCCAAGCTCTCAAAAAAATTTGCAGAAGAAAAATCCTCTAGAATGGTAACCTAATACAAGTGTCAGGTTGCCAAATAAAAATAAACTCATGAGAACCCAGAGAACCCTAGCCTCAAAATCATCTAACCAAAATAAACTAAAATAATGTAGAACTTACCTACCCAAACTTATAATATAATTTATTTCCCCAATACATATTCAACCAATAGCTTTCAACAGTAGGTAGGGAATAACAATAAACTCATTTACCCTTGTAGCAAGAGAATATTGATAAAATTATATAGTATTATTTACCAATGCACAAATAATAATAACCATGCCCTATTAAATATTATGGGCTAGTAATTAAAATAAAGCCAAATAAAACAATTGAACAATTAAATACAAATAGTCAAGGCTAATTATGTAAAAGACAAATAAATAAATATAAAATAATAAAAGGATATTAAATAAAGCCAATAAATAATCAAAGCCAATTTAATTAAATATCCAAAATCTAATAAATAATAAATTAAATAAATAAATACTAAATAAACAATAAATCAACAATAGATGAATAAACATTAAATCTAAATAAATAACAATTAAATAATAAATATCAAATAAACAACAACCAATAATTACCAATGACATACTTTGCGAGAGGAGGTGATGGTAGACTTTCTGCGCCTAGTGTTGGTGATCATGTAGGTTCCCAGGGATCCCGGGGTCCTATGGGGGACAAGGCGACAAACAAATCGGTTGAAGATAAAGATTCCAAAGTAGGGGACCCACATGATAGAGGTAAAGTAAAGAAATGGATGGCTCTATTTGGAGTCAAGCCTTCGGTGCATACTAGACTTCCAGAAGTTAAAAATCTTTTTGATCCGACGATAGGGATTTTTACTATATCTGTGCCAGATAAGCTGGTTGATTTCTCTGTCTCTACTCTGGCTATGAATTTGGTTGGGCGATTTGTTGGTTTTAGACCTAATATTGATGTTGTTAGGAACTTTATAAGGAGAAAATGGTTTCTCAAAGGCCAAGTGGATGTGGCGGCTTTTCCTAGGGGGTTTTTCTCCTTTGCTTTTAATATTGAAGAAGATTTGAATAAAGCGCTTTGTGAAGGTCCATGGATGTTCGACAAGTCAACTTTGGCTTTACAAAAATGGGCTCCTAACTTACCGTTGGATGATTCCTTCTTCAGGTCTGCTCCTATGTGGATGCATCTTGTTGGCCTTCTGTTGGAGTTTTGGAATGAAGAGGCTCTTAAAGGGATTGTGGGCTCCTTTGGGGAACTCCTGTCGATCGACCTGATGATTGCAACCAAATATAGGTTGGTTTTTTCTTGTATTTGTGTTAATGTAAATCAAATGACGGATATGCCTCAATCCATTGAGATTTTGTCTAAACTGGGGAAATGGACCCAAGTGATTGAATATGAATCTCTCTCATTTGTGTGTTTTCATTGTAAAAAGTTGGGTCATTGGGCGAAATCCTATCCTTCAAAGAAGGGTAAGAATAGTAAAATTGATAGTAATCTGAAGTAGAAATGGCAAACGAAAGGGAAAAATGATACTCCACCTTTAGAGTTAATCCCTGAGAAGGAAGCAACCAAGTTGGAAAATGAGGAAAATAAGGGTATGAATAACTACAAGGAAAACTCTGATTGCGCCTGTTCTAATAGTAAAAAAGAAAGTAATGAGGAGGAAGAGGATGGTACTGAAGACCTGGTTCAAAATATTGAATCTGTGGATTTGGAGGTTGATCTTATCATCCAAGGTAAAGTTGTTGATTTATCCATTGAGGATGTTTCAGCTTCGTTTAATAACAAGGAAAACGAGGAAGACTTTAATGAAGCTTAGGACTGTAATATCTTGGAAATGGTGTCTTTATTGTTATTAACCAATGGAAGTCCTAAGTAGACTGGATATATGAACCTAAACTCCCAATGTAAAAGCCCTCCTAGAAGCATGGAGAAGGTGGTTCTTGAGGTAAATCCTAGGATTTTCGGTAATAAAGAAGGCAAGTCAAATAAGGGAGGACCCAATGGAGGTATTTCAACCAGAAGCAAGAATAAGAAGGTTGCAGATGTTTGAAATCAGAACAAAAAAAAGGGGAGACCCTCTCTAAAGAATCAGAGGGAACAGGAAAGCTGGAAGAACCATGCTGATGGAACACAAATTTCCATCAAGTCAGCCTTATCTTCGGTTAAATTATGAAGATAATTTTTTGGAATATCAAAGGGTTGAACGCCCCCCACAAGAAGGATGTGTTGTGTAATATTGTTAGAGATCATAAACCAGATGTAGTTCTTATTCAAGAAACTAAGATGTGTAAGGATAAAGTGGAAAAAATTAGAATTTTCAAAAATAATGGGGTGATTGGTACTAGCTCGGAGGGTGCCTCAGAAGGCATAGCTATCTTTTGGAATCATAATTCCATCAAAGGTAAGGAAATTGCTTTACGGGTTAATAGGACCTCAGTTTTGCTTGAGAATATTAGGGATAACTTTGTTTGGATTATCTCTAATACCTATGCACCTAATACTAAAGCTAGAAGATCTAAATTTTGGAGGAGTGTAGCAGAAGAGAGACAAAGTTTTTCAGCTAAAAGGTGGATGATTATGGGAGATTTCAATACTCCCTTAAAAGAGGATGAAAATATGGGAGGCCTTCCTTTGCAGTTAGATGGAAGACAAGATCTCATGGACTTTATCAATGATCAAGCTTTGATGGATGTGTATCTCAGAGGGATTAATTATACCTGGACCAATAGAATAATTGGCCCTAATCTCATTCAAGTTAGGTTGGATAGATCCCTGATCTCCCCCAATTGACTCTGTAAGTATAATCGTTCTCAAGTGTCTATCATTAAGATTGATTCTGATTATTATCCTATCTCTTTCACTGCCAATCCTACTTCCTCAAAACATAATTTTCCATTTAGATTTGAAAAAGCTTGGTTATCCCACCCCTCTCTAGAAAACTTTGTTTATGAGTGGTGGAATTAGGAGGTTGAGGGTACTACATTATTCAGAGTGGCCAAAAAGCTTAATGTTATCAAAGCCAAAGTCAAAATCTGGAATAAGGAGACTTTTGGAGATATCTTCAAAATGAAAGCCAATATTAAGATAGATAATAAAGAAGTTTAGGATAAAATTCAAGTGGAAGGCCTTTCTGAGGATTTGAGGAATTCTGAAAATGGGCTGCTTTCCAAATACCATGAAATTATCTCTAATGAAGAAACCTTTTGGAGACAAAGATCAAGAGTGTTATATATGAAGGAAGGTAATAAAAATACTCGGTTTTTCCACATGACTATTCTTGAGCATAGGGCGTCCAACAAGATCTCCATCATATCCAGTAATAGGGGTATTTTGTTAGATGAAGATGAAATTAGAAAGGAAGTTGTTGATTTATTTAGTAATATTTTGGGTGGTGAGGATTCTCTAGATATTAGAAATCAAGACCACCTTTCTCAAGCTATCCCTACCAGTTTAAATGAGGATGACAACAAAAATCTATCTAGGATCCCTTCAAATCAGGAGATCAAAAAGGTAGTTTTCTCCTTTCTTGGAGACAAGTCTCCTGGTCCGGACGGATTCCCTATGTTCTTCTTTCAAAAAAATTGGAATATTGTGGAAATTGACATCTATAATGGTGTTAAAGAATTCTTTGGGTCTAGACAGATTCTCAAAGAACTCAATGCTACCTTTATTGTCCTCATCCCTAAAATCCTTGGAGTTGATTCTCTCAATAAGTTTAGACCTATTATTCTTTCCAATTCTTTTTACAAGATTATATCTAAGGTGCTCGCTTCTAGAATGTTGGATATCCTTCCTCGCATAATTTCTGCCCAGCAAAATGGTTTTGTCCCTAGTAGATAGATTCTGGATTCCATCATTTCGATTCATGAGGACATTCATTCTCCAACTGTCGATAAAAAGCAGGGCTTTTTTCTGAAGCTGGATATGTCCAAGGCCTATGACAGAGTCAATTGGTAATTTCTTTTCAGAATTATGAAATCTTTTGGGTTTGGGGAAAAGGTGATACAACTATGTTCTCAGCTAACTAGTATTACCTCTTCTACATTTATTATTAATGGATCTCCCTCCAGTTTCTTCAAAAGTTCTAGAGGGCTAAGAGAGGGGGATCCTATCTCTGCTATCTTGTTTACTATCTTGGTAGAAAGTTTGGGTAGATTTATTATGAGAAGTGTTGAGGAAGGGAAACTCAAAGGCCTTAAGCCTTCCTTGTCCAACTTAACCTGTACTCATGAACAATTCGTAGATGACTCTATTACCATGGGAGAAGCTACCATAAGAGAAGCTAGAAATATGAAGATTGGCATGGATTGCTTTGAAGTTGCTTTTGGGAAAAAAATAAATTAGGATAAGAGTTCTTAGTTCTTCATCAACAGCCCTATGGATAGACAAAGAAGGATTGAAAGGATCCTTAGATGTAAAATTACAGAGTTTCCTTCTACTTATTTGGGTCTCCCTCTGTGCTTAAAGCCTTCGGAGAATTTATGGATGAAGTTGGTTGATAGATTGAATTCCAAACTAGCTGGGTGGAAGGGAGCCCTCCTCAGCCAAGCGAGTAAGGTGACGATGCTTAAGGCTACTCTTCAAAATCTACCTATCTATGCCCTTAGTCTGTTTAAGATCCTCAGAAAGTTTGTTGTGGCCATTGAAAGAATACAAAAAAAATTCTTATGGTTGGGAGTGGAAGATAAAAATAGAATCCTCCTTATTGTTTGGAATAATATTTTCACTCCTAAGGCTTTTGGGGGCCTAGGAATAAGGAACATTATGACTATGAACAATGCCCTGCTAGCTAAACAAATTTAGAAAGTGCAAGGGGAGGAAAGGGAATGGAATTCCATTTGGAAAAATAAATACATTCCAATGCAACCATCTGATTAAGAATTTAAATGGATAATTCCTTCCTTGTGGATGGCTCTACTATTTGGAATGTTGTTCAAATGGCTAAAGTTTGGCTTGCTGCTAGAAGAAAGTGGAAACTGGGTAATGGGAGAATTATCAAATTCTAGGAGGATAGATGGCTAATGGATAAACTGCTGGAGGAAATCCCCATTCTTAATGAATGGAAAGACTGGTTTAAAAGAAGGTATGGAGACCCTACTAGGGACTACTAGAGAAATGGTAAGTGGATTGAGTTTAGCAAGGTTTGTCTGGGCCTAAGATTTTTGGAGACCTTGCTCTCTTCCAAAATCTTCATGGAGCATTCTGAGGATTGTATGATTTGGAAGGAAACTTCTGATGAGCAATATTTTGTTTCTTCAACTATCTCTATACTTTACAAAGTTTTGGATGAGATTCCTCTATGGGAGAAAGTGTGGATGAAGAATTTGACTCCCAAAATTAATATCTTCTTTTGGATCTTTATCCAAAATAAGGTGCTAAACCTTGATAATCTCCATAAGCATGGATTTGTTTTTCCTAACAAGTTCTCTCTTTGCTGTAGGGAGGAGTCTACCTTCCATATCCTCTACTAGTGGACTTTCAGTCAGGATATTTGGAATATAATTCTTAATAAGTGGAAGTTGAGCTGGGTTTTCCCGAACTCACTAGAAGAGTCCTGGTAGCAATAGTTTTCCCTTAGTTCTAATTCTAAGAATGTTGAGCTTTGAAAACTTATTCTCCCCATTCTCACCTAGAACATCTGGAAGGAGCGTAACAACAAGATTTTTAGGGAAAAAATTGCGAACCCTGAAGTGGTGGTGGATAAAATTTATAGAGGGATCCATGATTTCTTATATGGCATTGATACTGGATTATTTGCTAATGAAGATTTTAATGAAAGATGGAACCTTTCCAATAGCAGAAATAGCAAGGATAAAGGTAGAGATGGTCTTTTCTGAAGCTTTCCTCCCCAAGGATGGATCAAAGCCAATTTCGATGGGGCATCTAAGGGAAATCCTTGTAATGTTTGATATGGGGGTATTGTCAGGAATTTTGCTGGAGGTTGTCTTGTGGGTGTTGCTGGTCCTTTGGGTAACCAAACGAGCCATTATGTTGAAGATTCAGCTATCCTTAATACTTTGATTATTGCTAAAAATCTCAATCATGATAAATTATGGTTGGAGGGAGATTCTCTTAATATTATTAAATGCCTAAAGGGTGAAGCTAAGCCTTCGTGGTCTATCAAAAATATCATTTTCAAAGCGAGAGAAATTATTACTAGTTTTAAATCTGTTATTATTGAGCATGCTTTTAGGGAAAAAAATATCGTCACGGACGGTCTTGCTAACCTTGGTGTTATACCCAAAAAACAAAGCATATGGAATGGTGAAGAAAATATTGATTTCAATATTAAAGACCTCATTAGAAAGGACAAAATTCTGGGGAAAGAAAGATTGTATTTTATCATGGTTGTATTATTTATTAAACATCAAAAATTTAAAAAAGAGATGATAGTTTGTCAAAAGGACAAAGTTTTAAATAAGAATATTAAAAATTTGCATGCTCTATGGGTGCTTATTTTCAAGTGTCTGAGTGTCATTTGGAAGCTCGCTTCGAATTTGGTGAAGCATAAAAATTGTAGAACGAATTCAAGAATGGGAGGTGACCTTAGAAGAGAGGAACCTGATAACCCTTCTAGATGGTGGGAGATGCCCAAGGTCTCGAAGCTAGAGAAGGGTTTTATGATGTCGTTCATGGAAAAACTGGTGGTTTATGACAAAAGAAGAGTTAACTTGGTGGTTACTAGAGTGACTGAAAACTAAAAAAATTGCACTTTCAAAATCCATGGTGTCAAATTCAAGCTAGATGCGTACCTCATCTCTACAGTCATAGGTATGCCCCATACTAGCCTCAATTTCTTTAGAGACTTGAAAGTCTCCAATAATGTTGTGAAGCTCTTTCTATGCAAAGATAAGGAGAGAGCTAAATTAGGCAAAGCGTTTGGAGGGTATTGTCTAACATTAAAAAAATTTGGGGTTTTGTGCTTAATGCTATTATGGAGTATATCACTATGGAGGGCCACTTCACTAGGGTCCATACCTATCACTTTGTGCTTCTAAACCAGTTTAGGCATGAGAAAAGGGTGGCTCTTCCTTATTACCTTTTCAGGTCCCTGACGTGCTCGTTGAGCAAGCACAGTATGAACCCCTCTTCTCTTGTGCTGCATTATGGTCTTATTTTGCTCATTTATGATCATTGTAAGATTTTGGAGATTCAAGAAAACAAAAGGCTATCGATATCCTTGGGCAAAGGAAAGAGGAAAAGTGAGGATTTTGGGCCCAACAAAGATGAGCATAAATAGAGTAAAAAGGCTAAAAAAGGCTCTGCAGAGAAAAATGTGGAGGAAACGGATTTGAGCCATAAACATAAGGATGTTGAGGTTGATCCTAAGTATACTGATGATATTGACAGGGCAAATAGCTGGAAAGATGAGGAAGTGGGGGAAGAGGAAGGAGGAGAAGAGGAAGATTCTGATCAGAACAACTCGGTCAAGGAAACATCTTGAATGGACAGTGGTAATGAGAAGGAAAAATAGGAAGAGGATGAGGGTAATAAGGAGGAACCTACCCATAGTGAGAGCCCTGGTGATCTCAACAACCAACCCATGGAGGAGTCGGATAACCAGAAAAAAAATAGGACAAGGAAACAGAAACAGAGCTGAACAAGAGTAAGGAGGACACAAGCATGGAAAAGGATAGAGCCGATGATGAGATGAATATTAGTATTCTTATCTTGGATAAGATTAAGAACCCATTTGATGCTCGTCTGGGTTTTGATAGATGGGTTTATGAAAGAATTAATAAAATGGAAAAAAAGGCTAAACATCAGGAAGAGCAGGGATATAAAGTTGAAAGCAACCTGGAGATATGGAAAAAGGAAATGGACGAAAAGGTAGAGAAGCTGGAAGTTTCGATCAGCAAGCTGGAGGAAGGGAAGGCTGCCATGAAGAACTTCCTGATTCTAATTTTGGAGATCCTCAACTCTATGACCAGGAACATGGAGGAAATAGCCAAACACCTTGATGGTCCCAGCCCTACCAAGTCTATTGTGGACCTTGATGCTGAAGAGGCTTCTACTGAGGCTGGGAATGTCGATAGTGCTCTTGGAGGTGCAGCTAAAAGGACTAGGGCAAGCTTGAAAAAGGTTGCCTTGGGTTCATCAAAAGAAATCCCTATCCTCAGGGAGAATATCAAATAAATACAAGGGATTAGCAAGAAATTGGCTAATGCCCTTAAAAACATAATGTAATTTATCTTTTTTTTCAGTTTTTGGTGGTTGTTATTGGTAGTGTTGGACTTTTCTGCTGGCTTTTGCCTAGCACTTTGCTGGTTTTTTCGTTGTCTATCCCATTTAGTTTCTTAATGCTTTTATCTTTTATGGTTCTTTTGTAAAGGGTTTCAGGGTCCCTTCAAAACCTGGTTATCTCCTAATACAAAATAACCAATAATTACCAATTAAACCATAAATCGATCAAATAGTAATTAATCAAATTAAACTATAATAATAATAATCCACCAATTAATTTAATCACTAATATACTATATAAATCAAACAATAATTAATTAAATAAATAATCACATACGCACAAACCACCAAAAAACCACAACTCACTAGTTAACATGGTGAATCACACCAAGACAAATGACAACCAAGGTAGATAACTTAAGCCTAGAGTATATGAAGGGAACTCATGTCATCTTCGACAACTTTTCATTGCAATTTAAGACACACTCAAACCTGTCAAGCCATCTGGAGTCGATCTCTAGTACCTCCAAACCTGCAATGCTAAACACAACATATACAACACACACACACACACATATCATAATGAACAGGCAAGTGGTACATAGTCGCAACAACATATCATGTTCCCAATGAGTGATGTGACATCGTCTCTACTCATGAAAATTGTCACACAATAATTAGGTAAATCATAACACCAACTCGTCACATATAATCAGGAAGTAGAGTTAGCATAATCATAATTCTATCAAATCCATAATTCATATAATCCATCTAACACAACAAGTGCATATAGAGATCGTTAATATAAATCCGTCATATCATGATCATCAATAAGAAGTATCATTATAAGCATCTGAAATATAAATAGAGTCAGCACATAGTGTAGTCACATAAATCTGTCCACTTAATTAAATGAATATTTAGTATTTATTTGATTATTTAACCATCAATCAATAATTAATTAAATTAATATATTTAATTAATTCATCTTAACCCTCTTCTCCTATTAATTAAATAAATTATTCAATTTATTTGATTTAATTCACTTAACCAAATTCAAACCATTAATTAAATAAATAAATCATATTTATTTAATTAAATTTTCTCTCACATTTAAATAAATTAATATTTATTTAAATTCCCCAAAATCTCAACTCTCACATTTAAATAAATTAACATTTATTTAAATCACCTTTATCCTCTACCCACTTGCATTTTCCTACAAATGCAAGTTGCACAACTATTTTAAATAAATCATTTATTTAAATCACCTTTATCCTCCACCCACTTGCATTTTCCTACAAATGCAAGTTGCACAACTATTTTAAATAAATCATTTATTTAAATCACCTTTATCCTCCACCCACTTGCATTTTCCTACAAATGCAAGTTGCACAACTATTTTAAATAAATTATTTATTTAAAATCCTATTTATCCTCACCCACTTGAAACCTTTAATGGTTTCCCTTAAAGTCTTCAAAACTTAATGGCTTTAAAGTCTTCAAACTTGATGGATTCCTTCTATAGTCTTCTTAAGCCTTTAATGGTTTCCCTTAAAGTCTTCTTAAGACTTTAATTGCTTCCCTTAAAGTCTTCAAGCCTTTAATGGTTTCCCTCAAAGTCTTCAAGCATTTTAATGCTTTATCTTCCTTTTTCTCATTTAAATAAATTAATATTTATTTGAATATTTATCCAAATGCAAATTACACCATTTAAATTGAAATAAATGATTTTATTTTAATTGAAAATACCAAAATTCCTCCCACTTGCATTTTCCTACAAAATCCACTTGCATGCCTAAACCCCTTCTAGATTCTTCTAAACCTTTCCAAATTAACCTAATCCATCCCCTAAATATTGTCACATTCTTAAGCAAATTGGAGTCACTTCTCAAAAACTCTAAAGTCTTTGAAAAGCAATTAATGCTTTGTGTGTTCAACAAATTAACCTCTAAAGTCTTCCAAACCACTTATGGCTCTTACATGACCATTAATGGTTAATTCCACTTGCACCCATGGTTAAGGACTTTGACCCCTAACTTAACCCTCATGTAACCCATGTGTCTCTTCAAAGCATTTATTTCTTTGACTAGGGTAGCCATCATGTCCCCTCAAGCATTTAGTGCTCCTTATCTCTCCTCTCAAGCCTCCTCATGGTGACACTTGTCAACATGGGATTGGGTTGAAAGTCTCACATGGATTGAATATCTTTCAATCCTAACCCTTGTTAAGATTACTCGATCTTAACCCTTCATTTCCCCATTTCTTCTATAAACAGAACCCTTCTCCTCAAGCAAAGAGGAAGCATTAGAGTATTGTTGTTATACAGGTATTAGCATAGAGCTTTTTCATAGCATCACTATCTACACTTGCATAGCATTTTCTTATCATATTCAACCATCTTGAATCTCCATATGGCATCCATGGATAGTGTTAAAAGCTGAGAGCTACACTCATTTGGGACTTGGAGAGGGGAGAAACAAGGGAGAAGCATCAAAAGGCATCATGGAAGCATCTTAGGGAGGCTCTTCTCCTTTCTTTTATTTTGTTAAACTTCTTTCATGCTTTTTGAAATCTCTTTTGATATGTTTGGAATGGTTTTTAGTTCTTTGTTTTGTTTTTATGGTTGAAACTAACTTATTTACATTGAACTTTGTTGTTGCCTTGTCCCCATTTCCATGACATCATTTGGTGAACCCGACGTGAATCAAAGAGCAATCATTTTGAAGACTACTAACTTTTGAATGTTTTAATTGACACACAGGTCATTCTCTTGCATTTTTGTTCTCAATTTAGCACCTTCGCAAATTGATACTTTAGCGCTATTGTCTATATTGTTGCTCTTTCGTGTTAAATAGCACTTCTATTTTCACACAGAGTAGAGCTATTGTAACAAAGAGTTGTAAGAAAATTCCTTGTAACCGAAAACCAAAAATTTGAGGCTTGTAGAAGCCCACCAAAACATGCGGATTTTTCTAACTAATTATCTTTTGTGCAGGTTTTAACTAACCCCTACAATAGGATTTTTTAGCAATTTTAGCTTAGGAAATAAATTTGTTCATATTTCTAACTTTGTCTTTCAAGTTAGGATAAAATAAATTCATTTTCCTTTTGGGTTAAAATCAACTACACATTCATTTGGAGTTTTAAAAAGAACCACATATTTCATTTAGAGCTTTAAAAATAATCACACTTGTTCAAAGTTAAAAAGAATCACAAAAACAAACACGCAAATTTATTTTTTTGCAAAGTTAGGAACAAATTCTTTTGGTGCTTAAAATCAACAAGGCAAATTTTATTTCTTGCATCAAGATAAAACTCACAATCCACACTTCCATTTTTGGTGCAAATAAAATTTACAATCAACTTGTCTCATTTTTAAAGCAATTTTACTTCATGCAAATGTGTTTTTCATTAAGTTGACTAAGATTTTCAAATTCTAGTTTACTCAAACACTTGCCTTTGAAAATTAAAAAGAACACCATGATTGTTGGAGCAACATCTCCAAATAGATAGAAAATAATTGCGATGACAAGTTAAAAGGCACAAGTGAATTTTGTGTTTGACACACTTGTGCAAAAGAGTTGGTCGAGTGGTCCTACTTCTAACACACACTATCCTCTCCCTTGGCTCTCGTGGTCCTAGGTGCAAGAGAAAAGTGTTAGTAACACTCAAATTTTTTTTCTTTTTAAGAGAGGCCTGCCAAGAGACACATCGCTCTTGGGAACGACCTCACGCAGTAAATCCTTCGAGCCGCTGTAGAAATCAGGTGAGAGCGAAAGCTGTAGCCTTGGGTATAGCTGTTCCTATAGTGTAACTTGTCGAAAGGACAAATGGGCCCCACCACAAGTTACAAGGCTCTTAAGTGAGTCACTGCAGAATGAAATTATGTCCAAAGATATCGACAATGACTAAACACCTTTAAGTAGTAGCCCACCCATTCTATTGATTGAGAATATTTGAGATATAATTCAGTGCAAGAGCATAGATGGTTTTTCTCCCAAGATACTCACCATACATATTTCTTTGAGTAGAAACATAGCTTTTTGAAAAGTCACTTGTGGCTTGATAAAAGTGGTGACTCCCCCATCATAGGGATCATCTATTTGTTATGCTCATGCAAGACTTAGTATATCACATCCTTACCTGCCATGGCGGGATTCATAAGGTATGTAGTACCAAAGTCGAAGAAATATCAAGATGTGGGCTAAATTTATCACAACTAGCCATTTGACCTTAGGGATAAAAAGTGTTTGAAGTGTGTTCGTTTTAGTCAAGACCAAGTGCAAATTAAGCCGAATTTAGGCTTTGGAAATACACCTTAAAAATACATCTAAAGGAAGGGTCATATACAAGTCCAAGGATTGGGTTGATCTAGACCCATACTCATTTGTGCCTTTTAGGCAACATTCTTGTGTTTGTGTGCTTGCTTTGTTTTCTTGTCAAAGAAAAATCAGAAAAATCACTTCCAAAAACAAAGTATTCATCCAACCAAACATTTCTCAAAACAACCAAACACATCAAAAACAAAGTGCAAACAACAAAAGTATCAAAACTTTATGACCATTCTTCACATCTTGTGAAAGAAGAAGCATCATCAGAATATCAACTTGAAAAGAAGACCGTTAAGCTCAAAGGTTTTGATCAAAAGGAGGAAATTCTTCTATATAAATAGACAAATCTTTGTCTCACATAGAGTCTTTTTGCGTCACCTGCGTCTCTACCTTCAAGGCAAAATAAACGAATTTGATTTAGAATCATTGAACCATAGAGCTTTTATGCAATATAGAGCTCTGAGTTATCACAAAAACCAAGGAGGTAAGATCAATCCCAACTTTTTCCCAAACATCTATATCACATACAACATAGCTCGAGAAATACCACCAACACCCGAAAGAGAAGAGGTAGAGTTTGTCCCATTTGTAACACAAAGTTTTTATTGAAGTTGAAAACATTTCATCCATTATCTTACTCATACATCATCACTTCATCCTCATCAATCCGTTCCAACTCTCAAAACATTAAGAGGTTCTTGTCCCAAGTTCTCTTTTGGATATTGCTTGAGTCAAACACATCACATCACTTTTTAGATTGTTTCTACATCTAGGATAAGCTCATCCTAAGAGACACATCTACACAGGTTAAAACTAGTTCATGAGTGAATCCTCTCATTACTAGGTAGTTAAATCTGTAACACATCTCAGATTTCTCTACACCTTAACACATCAAAACTTATCAAACAAGCAAGCAATTCAAAGAAGAAATTTTGGTTACATCTACCTTAAAAGTACTAGAGATCTACATGCAACACAATTCACCAACCATCAACCTCTCATTTCATCAAAAACTCATCATCATTTTCACACAACTTCAACAAAGACTCATAAACAAAATGGCTCAAACCCGATCACAGTCAAGGCAACGAGAAATAGAAATGGAAGAAGAAGAAGAGGAAAATCTCAATGAATTTCAAGAAGCACTTGGAGGAAATGCGAATGACGAAAACCCAAGTACTCCTACTCCTACAACAATAGAAAGGGCTCAGCATAACCCTCTCTTTAACAAATTGTTTGATGAAATACTCAGGAGCAATGTGGATGCTCACTTCTTAAAACTTGCTCAAGAAGGAGCAAAACTCCCCTCTGACTTTGATCTAGCCCAATTAAGACAGGAATTAGAAAGACAAAGTCACCATGAAGAGGAAAGAGGTAGAGATCCCATCAGATATAACATTCCTCGAGGTAACCCACCACCTCCTCCTCCAACTGAAATGGAGATGTTGCGGCAACAAGTCAAGAATCTCGCCCAACAACTTCATAGTGGTGTCAAAACTAACCAATTCTCACTCAATGACATCTGTCCCTATCCTTTTGATAGGAATATTTATATGCCACCCTTTCCATGAGGATTTGAAACACCCAAATTCAAAAAATATAGAGGAAAGGGAGATCCCCGTGATCATGTCAGAGAATTTCATTCCGCTTGTCTTGAAGTGGCATATGAAGATAGCTACCTAATGTGCCTTTTTCTCCAAAGCTTGGGAGGAACAACCACATCATGGTTTTCCTGACTATTAGGTGGCATTAGAACATTTGAGGAACTCATCCAGAAGTTCCTAGCTCATTACTCTCATAACATTGAATGTGACATCACCATGGCTGATCTGTGCAACACCAAACAAAAACCAGGTGAACTATTCTTAGTATTCCTGCAATGATGGTGTCAAATGTCTAGTAGACATTCTCTTCAGTTACCTGAACGAGAACTAGTGGAAATATTCATTTCTAACTTAAACGAAGAAATGGAATTTCACCTAGATGTCAAAGACATAGACTCTTTTAATGATATGATCACCAAGGGTTTGAAATGTGAAAGGGCACATATCAAGAAAGGACTCATCAAAATCTATAATGAACCAAAGGATGGTCCTCGCCCACGCTTCAATAGCAATAAACCAAGCTTCTAGAACAAGAACAAGAATATCATCAACGATGGGGTTGTGGATGCCAGGACTATACAAAATGCACAACTTGTGGTTCGATTTGCAGGACAAAATCCTCCACCTCAGAATAACACAAATATTCCTTCCAATCAAGGTCGCATCACATCTCACGATGAACCAAGACCTCGTCAGCAAAAATAGAAATGCACATACACTCCCTTAGGGGAACCCATTGAAACAGTATTGCGACAACTCATTTCTCAACATTTGGTCACTCTACCTAAACTATCAAACTATGAGCCTCAGGTCAAACCAGCATGGTGGAGAGATACTGAACACTATGAATTCCATCAAGGAAGAGGACACAAGACAAGTAATTGTCACCGATTAAAAGATCTTATTCAGGATCTTATTGACCAAGGAGAAATTGAAATAGAAGGACATGACCCAAAAACAACAAATAATGATCATCTGATGTTCAAAAATCCACTTCCATCACAAGATCAAAGGGGTCCTTCCACTTCTAGGCGAGGATCTGATACTACTGATTATACACAGGCTGTGTATAATTACACTATAAATCATCTGTACGATGCCAGTGAACAAGTTGCAACTATAACCTTCAAAAATCCCAACTCAAATTGCAATGTTGTTACATGTCGTAGTAAAGTTATCATAAAGGCAGCTCCACAAGGCAACACCTCCATCCCAAAGCAATACAATCTTGTGGAACAATTAGACAAAACCCTTGTGCTTATATCCATTTTAGAGCTTTTGCGCCTATCGCCATCTCATAAAACTATCTTGGATCAAGCACTCCAAGAGGCATTAGTCCCTGCAAATCTGAATACAGACCAATTTCAAGCCATGGTTGGAAGTCTAAAGTCATCACCTTGTCTCACTTTTTCTGAAAGTGACAACTCTTCCTTCCAGCAACCTCACAACGCTTCACTACACATTGAAGGCTTTATCAATCAGCATAGAATCAAGCAAGTCTTGATAGATAATGGAGCAGGCTTGAACATTTGTACACTATAGTTGGTCACAGCATTGGGATATGCGATAGAATCAGTGGATCCTCGTAAGAAGATCACAATTAAAGCCTATGATGATGTAGAGCGTTCATCCAAAGGAGCTGTGGTACTACCAATCCAAGTAGGCCCCGTGGTAAAGCACATCATCTGTCAGGTTCTGGACCTTCCTCTTCCATACAATCTATTGTTAGGAAGACCTTGGATACATGTCATGCAAGCCATTCCATCTACCTACCATCAATGTATCAAGTTCCCACATAACGGTGTAGAGATCACAATCTTGGGTGATGCAAATCCCTTTGCGTTTTGCCATAATATCAGCCATCAACTAGAGATTACTGTTCCTAATAATAGAGAAGCCATTTCCTCCACGTCATATATGAGTCCCACCTCTCTTGCCAGTTCGAACACCACTATACCAAAGCAAGAAAAGCTTAAAATGAAAATAGCAGAGGAAGGTCCTGGGGAATACAACTTGAGTCAACTCTTTTGTGTGGGACAAATGCCCATTTCTCCTAGAACACATGGTAAACCACAGCAGTTACTCCAACAACCACTGATCACGCCAGCATGTGCCTTGACACCTTTCATCCTTGGAAAGAGTCAAGAAGAATAAACCCAAGATGAGGACCTAGTAGAATGGATCTATAAAGATCCCATCACCACTGATATCCCACCAGTTAAACTTCCTATAGATCAGTATGGCAAAGGTCTCCTCATTATGCAAAGAATGGGGTATGATGGTCAGAGTGCTTTGGGATGTTGCAAACAAGGACGACATGAACCTCTGTTGTCGGAATTATAGCCCAAAGGTAATACAGGCCTAGGCTTTGAAAAAGAGAACTTTCCTAAACTCAAGTTCAAAGAAAAACCCAGTAAACCATTATGTCAGCCTACTGCCAAAAGGACACCTTTCATTATCAAAGAAACATCAAACACCATCCCAACTGCCCCATCGAGGCTCAAAACCCTAACACAACCATCACCAATGCCATTCATCCCACCAAACAAACCAGTAATCCCATCCGCAGCAGCCATCACATCAATAGTACCATTAGCAGCAACAACTGTATCAAAACCCACAGTAGCATCTATGGCACTAGCAGTTCTAGCATAAGCCACTGAGTCAATATTATACTCCCCGTATCAGATTCCTTGATCGCCATCAACCTTCCTGCAGCACCAATCACTACAAAGGTACATCAACCAATCACACCTACAGTATTTAACTCTGAGGACATCCCAGTATGGTATAGTAATCGGATGCTGGAAAGTGATTCAGAGACCGACTCACATGAATGGGAATTTGATTCTGTACAGCTTAATACTTCAGATGAGGAAGATGCATCACCACCTCCCCCACACAAAGACATCCTTGTTTACGGAGAAGCACAGATAAAGACCACATGGGTTCCTGAACTGGAAACATCTTCCATAGACCCTATGTCTCATCCTATGCCTGATTCTAACAAGGAGAGTACCATTAACAACCTTCACCATAACGTCTTAACCCTCACTGATACATCTAACGCACTTAACCTAATCGATGAAGCAATGCCCAATATCCACCCTGAACTCATCGAATGGAACCAACCAAATCCTCCATGTCTTGACTTCTTCCAAAATGATGAGGCCATCATTGACTTTTTGGAATTAAGGGATAACCTACCAAGTGGCAATCACAAAGCTAGATTCACCATTGAACTTAATAGCGCAACATACTTCGGGGTGGATGCCAAACCTTTCAGCTACAAAAATATAACAATAAAACATGTATCTTCTAATGAAAACCACACTGTGGCACTGTTTGATCCAACAAAAGTAAAAAGAAAGAGCATATCCAATGGTGAAAACCTCTCTAAGGTGCCTGAGGATGAAGGGTTTGACATTCTCCCTGCTAATGCACAATAGGAACGATCAACGATTCTCATCAAGGAAACCAAAGAATATAATGTGGGGACTCCTGAAAATCCTCATATCATACATCTGGCATCTCTCATCACTCCAAAGGAATAACCTAAGTTTATAGAGTTCTTCCAGAAGTGTCAGATCAACTTCGCATGGTCATATGCAAACATGCCTGGGCTTGATCCTGATTTAGTCATGCATCACCTCACCGTCGCAGAGGGAGCTAAACCTGTTAAGCAGAAGCTTCATAAGATGCGTCCTCAAATTGCAGTGCTAGTCAAAACAGAACTCAAGAAACTCCTAGATGTTGGTTTCATTAGGCCAATTGATTATGCAGAATGGATCTCCAACATTGTACCTATCGGCAAACCAAAAGGGGGCATCCGCATTTGTACTGACTTCAGAGATCTAAACAAGGCATGTCCTAAGGATGACTTCCCCCTTCCAATTATCGACATCATAGTGGATCTAACAGCAGGACATGCCATGCTTTCACTCATGGATGGCTTTTTAGGATACAATCAGATAAAGATCGCACTAGAAGATCAACATAAGATGGCCTTCACCTGTCCATGGGGCACATATTGCTGGAATGTAATGCCTTTTGGTCTTAAGAATGCAGGAGCAACCTATCAAAGAGCAATGACCACCATCTTCCATGACATGATGCATACTATGATGGAAGATTATGTTGATGACTTACTAGCAAAATCACTCACTAGAGAAGGGCATCTCCACATCTTAGATAAAATCTTTGATAGACTAGAACAATACCATGTTCAACTCAATCCAAAGAAATGTGTCTTTGGAGTAACCTCCAGGAAGCTTCTAGGATACATTATCTCAGGCAAAGGTATTGAGGTCGACCTAGTAAAGGTAAAAGTAATCATGGACATGCCACCTCCAAAGAATATCAGTCAACTAAGGACATTACAAGGGCGGCTTCAATCTATCCGAAGATTCATTGCACAATTGGCTGATAAGTGTCACCCATTCACACACCTGCTACACAAGAACATCCGCTTTCAATGGGATGCCAGATGCTAGCAAGCATTTCAGACACTTAAAGACTATCTCATGAATCCACCATTGTTGATGCCACCAGATCCAAGTAGACCATTGTTACTCTATATCTCAGCAACCAGTACAGCATTGGGTGTACTACTGGTTTAACATAATACAGAAGGAAAAGAGTGTGTTGTTTGCTACATCTCTCACACACTAGTAGGCTATGAACTCAATTACACACCTATTGAGTGAGCTTGCCTAGCATTAATCTTAGCAGCTACTAAACTGAGGCACTATCTGTTAACACATAAGGTACAACTCATTGCAAAGATTGATCCACTCAAGTATTTACTCAGCAAAGCAGCATTGACAAGTTGCTTAGCCAAATGGGTAATGATTCTAAGTGAATTTGACATCGAGTACGTGGATCGTAAAGTTATCAAAGGTCAAGTTATTGCAGATCAGTTGGCCAATGCACCCCTCATAGGTGATCATCCTCTCATTTCCAATTTTCCAGATGAAGAGATATTCATGATTACAACAACACAACCATGGAAACTATACTTTGATGGTTCATACACTAGGCACGGCTCAGGGGCAGGCATTATATTTATCACACCTCAAGGTGATAGCATCCCGAAGTCTTACAGGCTCACATTTCCATGCACCAACAACATCGCAGAGTATGAGGCCTTGATCACAGGACTCAAGCTAGCCGTACAATGGAAATTACAAGAACTACAAGTATATGGCGACTCACAACTGGTCATTCGACAAGCAACAGATGAATATCAAACCAAGGATGATAAACTCATGCCATATAAACAAATGGTGGACAATCTAAAGACATCATTTACTACTATCACTTTTGAGCAGATACCAAGAGATTAGAATCAAGTTGCTAACGCTATGGCTACCATCGCATCTCTCCTAGATCTTCCATAGAATTCAACACGCTACGAGTTCTTGGTAGAACAACTTTGGATTCCTGCTTATGATATCCCCGAATCCGAAATGATATGTCACCTTGTCGGTTCTGAATCCCCATGGTACGGTGAGTTCTACACCAATCTCCACGATCACACCCTTCCTCCCAACCAATCAAATAACCAACGTAAAACCTTTATTCGCCAAACTGCTTGATATACCATTATTGCCAAAACCCTATACCAATGCGGTCATGATGGTACTCTCCTTCGATGTCTGGAAAATGGTGAGATAACAAAGGCTTTGGAAGAGGTACATGAAGGAATTTGTGGAACCCATGCAAGTGGTCTGTCACTAGCCAAGAAACTCCTGTGCAATGGATACTATTGGCCATCTATGGAAAAATATTCTTACTACTTTGTCAGAAAATGCAAGAAATGTCAAGTTCATGGCGATCAAATGCACCCACCCAGGAACTGCAACCAATCATGACACCATGGCCTTTCTATCAATGGGGCCTTGACCTTGTGGGTAAGATTCATCCATCTTCATCCAATGGCCATAAATTCATTATTACCGCCACTGAATATTTCACAAAGTGGATTGAAGCTGTTCCACTTACCCAAGTCACCGGCAAGCAGATCACCTCATTCATACTCAACTACATCATCTACCGGTATGGTGTGCCCATGTCCATCATCACAGATAACGGTCTTCCTTTCAAAAATCAGGATGTCCGTGAACTTTGTGGGAAATTTAATATCCAACACCGCTTTTCCACTCCCTATTACCCACAAGGCAATGGTCAGGCCGAAGCATCCAATAAAAACATATTGAGGATCCTAAAGAAGACAGTCAATGATGTCGGCCGTGATTGGCATGTTCAACTGAATCCAGCACTATGGGCATATCGAACTAGCATTCAGACCCCTACAGGCGCAACTCCTTATTCATTGGTCTATGGTGTTGAAGCTATCTTACCTATTGAGGTGGAGATACCATCACTACGGGTTTCCTTGCATAATCTAATAGATGATGAAGCCTATAGAGTATCCCATCTTCAGGACTTAGAGTTACTAGATGAGAAGCGACAAGCTGCATACAACCATCTCAAAGCCTATCAGCAACGCATTAGTAGAAGCTACAATCACTGAGTTAGACCTCGTACATTTGAGGTAGGTGATCTTGTTCTACGAGAGAATCCTCGCAATCAACCAAATAGAGAACATTAGGGCAACTTTGAATCAAATTGGCTAGGCCCATATGTTGTCACTACTGTATTTGGGTCCGGGGCATATCAATTGGCTACATCAGAAGGAGAATCGCTCGCAGATCCAATCAACAGCATGCACCTCAAACAATTTTATACCTAAGCTGAACAGAGCATCAGGCTCCCTTGAATACCAGAAAATACCACAAACATTCAGAAAAATGTCCTGAAGAAATACCAAAATTTTCAAAAAGTAAAGAAAAATCATGCATCCAAATGGTGAACAACTACTCCGGTGGCACCTTGGGTAAGTGTGATGGTGAAAACCTAGCAAACAGGTGCCACTCGTAAAAGGCTATGGCTCCATTATCTTTCAAACTTGTTACGATCACATCTACTTCATACATACATCCATCCATCCATCAACCATGGCTTGTTATAAATCTACAAATCCAAGAAAGTACTGCATGCATCTTGCATCCCACTTTTTTTTATATAGTCATGTCTAAATTGGGGGCAATGCCCTTAACCTATTGATGGAAGTGGATTCTAGATTGTCTTGTGATTCATTAAAGTTCTTCATTTAAAACCATCTCACCAAATCCAAAACCATTCAAAACAAATTCAAAATCCAAAATCATCCAAAACACTTCAAAAACCAAAAACATTCACAACACTTCAAAAACCAAAAAATTCAAAAACAATACAAAATCCAAAAAATAATGAAAAACCATCAAAAATCAAAACACGGCAACACCTTGTAGATACTCATCCGCATAGATACAAAACAAACATTGACATAATACTCACATGATGACCTTTTACCAATCAAACCACACAATCAACATCAACAAATCGGAAATTGTCTCTCAAACAAGGATGCATCCTTCCTTACCAAAACAAAGACAAAAGTGACATTTTCTTTGACAAGAAAATTATGATTAATCTATCAAATACTTGGTTGATTTGTGAGTACAAACATTCATTTATCTGTATCGAGATCTTTCAGCATTATTTTGTATCATTTGCACATTATTTTCGATGAAGTTCTGGGGCATGTACTAATGGTGTCTACGTGGAAAGTTCACTAAGCTACGTGATCATAGGCAAAAATACAGTCATAGATCACTACGGCTTGCTAACTACAATGTATACCTCAACCATATGAGCATGAACCATTACCAAGGATTCATATTCTTTATTCTTTATGTATATACTGTTTGTTTGCAGGTACGATGCTCATTCTTTGGTTCCTCCTCATCCAAATTGGATAACGGTTTTTATTTCTTAGTATGGTATGCACTTATCTCAGGATATGATCAGCCTAAGATCAAGGAGGACGTTCCAAGTCATGCATGAAAGGAGATAATCCTTATCTGTTCCATAAGCAATACTCAGGTCAACTTGATCCATTATATCAAGTTGCTTGTATTAACTTGCTATATCAAAATCCATGAAAGGAATACTTAGGTCATCTTGAATCATTATGTCAAGTTGCTTGTATTTTCTTGCAACATTTTAAAGCTCAATGATAAAAATAGAGCACTATGGATCGTCATCTCATCTCATTTGTATATATTGCATTTCGTTACATTCCACCCATCCATACATTCATAATAACTGCATATCATGCATACATAGTCATAATAATGCATACTCTATTTTCCTCTTCTTCCATAGGAATGAGTCATAGGTTCTCCATTTCTTCTATCTAACATCGAACACCCCCCCCTCACCCTCCCCATCTCGATAATCAGCATCACATACCCTACATCGTTTCCCATTCAACCTAATCAAGCCACGTTCATCACCATCCATCTCTAAATAGGAGGGATTGTGTTTCCTATCCCAAGTCATCCAATAAGTCAAGAAAGTTACTGTATCTGCATAGGTACATCAACTCACGCACACCTAGACTATCAACAGATACTCTGATCAAGTATCTTCGGGTCTCAACAGGTAATCGATTATGGTAATCCTAGACTACATCAAGCATTTATCATAATGACCTAGTCTCAATGGGGTTTCCATGATTCCCCACAATCATCCATCACATGCACACACTATCAATTGATCAACCAATCAAACACAATCACATCGAACAATTACATCAATTGTCTATGTCTCAACGAGTCTTTTGCTTCATATACCTTGACTTCATTGGGCAATTACATCAATTGTGTAAGTCACATCAGGTCACTTTGATTCACTTACTCAGACTTTATCATGTCCAAGCGACCAACTGACATCAACTGTCATGCTTTGACTTGACCGGGACAATTAAACCAATTGCACCAGATTGTCCAACCAATTTTGATCAATTGTATAGCATCAATCCAAACCCCACACTACATCTGCTATGTATCTCTTGCATGACCTCAGGGTACTCGCTGGCTTGTTGTTTCTTCATATTCACTCCATTTTCTCCCATTCTTTCATCATTAGTTCTAATTTCTTCTATTCTACCTCCCCTCCACTTTTCATTCTTTTTTGAGAGATCGCTCGATTTTTCAAAAAAAAATTCGGCCCATATCTCGAGGGGGCATGCCACCCATTAAATTTACATTTTATGGGGCATTTCTTCACACCTATTTTTCTTTCTTTGAAACAACGTGATAAACTGCACCGTCTCAAAAAGGGGCAAATGTAGTCCCATAAATCTATCCACTTAATTAAATGAATATTTAGTATTTATTTGATTATTTAACCATCAATCAATAATTAATTAAATTAATATATTTAATTAATTCATCTTAACCCTCTTCTCCTATTAATTAAATAAATTATTTGATTTATTTGATTTAATTCACTTAACCAAATTCAAACCATTAATTAAATAAATAAATCATATTTATTTAATTAAATTTTCTCTCACATTTAAATCAATTAATATTTATTTAAATTCCCCCAAAATCCCACCTCTCACATTTAAATAAATTAACATTTATTTAAATCACCTTTATCCTCTACCCACTTGCATTTTCCTACAAATGCAAGTTGCACAACTATTTTAAATAAATCATTTATTTAAATCACCTTTATCCTCCACCGACTTGCATTTTCCTACAAATGCAAGTTGTACAACTATTTTAAATAAATCATTTATTTAAATCACCTTTATCCTCCACCCACTTGCATTTTCCTACAAATGCAAGTTGCACAACTATTTTAAATAAATTATTTATTTAAAATCTTATTTATCCTCACCCACTTGAAACCTTTAATAGTTTCCCTTAAAGTCTTCAAACTTAATGGCTTCCTTCTAGAGTCTTCTCAAACCTTTAATGGTTTCCCTTAAAGTCTTCAAAACTTAATGGCTTTAAAGTCTTCAAACTTGATGGCTTCCTTCTATAGTCTTCTTAAGCCTTTAATGGTTTCCCTTAAAATCTTCAAACTCAATGGCTTCCCTTAAAGTCTTCTTAAGACTTTAATTGCTTCCCTTAAAATCTTCAAGCCTTTAATGGTTTCCCTCAAAGTCTTCAAGCATTTTAATGCTTTATCTTCCTTTTTCTCATTTAAATAAGTTAATATTTATTTGAATATTTATCCAAATGCAAATTACACCATTTAAATTGAAATAAATGATTTTATTTTAATTGAAAATACCAAAATTCCTCCCACTTGCATTTTCCTACAAAATCCACTTGCATGCCTAAACCCCTTCTAGATTCTTCTAAACCTTTCCAAATTAACCTAATCCATCCCCTAAATATTGTCAAATTCTTAAGCAAATTGGAGTCACTTCTCAAAAACTCCAAAGTCTTTGAAAAGCAATTAATGCTTTGTGTGTTCAACAAATTAACCTCTAAAGTCTTCCAAACCACTTATGGCTCTTACATGACCATTAATGGTTAATTCTACTTGCACCCATGGTTAAGAACTTTGACCCCTAACTTAACCTTCATGTAACCCATGTGTCTCTTCAAAGCATTTATTTCTTTGACTAGGGTAGCCATCATGTCCCCTCAAACATTTAATGCTCCTTATCTCTCCTCTCAAGCCTCCTCATGGTGACACTTGTCAACATGGGATTGAGTTGAAAGTCTCACATGGATTGAATATCTTTCAATCCTAACCCTTGTTAAGATTACTCAATCTTAACCCTTCATTTCCCCATTTCTTCTATAAATAGAACCCTTCTCTTCAAGCAAAGAGGAAGCATTAGAGTATTGTTGTTATACAGGTATTAGCATAGAGCTTTTTCATAGCATCACTGTCTACACTTGCATAGCATTTTCTTATCATATTCAACCATCTTGAATCTCCATATGGCATCCATGGATAGTGCTAAAAGCTGAGAGCTAGACTCATTTGGGACTTGGAGAGGGGAGAAACAAGGGAGAAGCATCAAAAGGCATCATGGAAGCATCTTAGGGAGGCTCTTATCCTTTCTTTTATTTTGTTAAACTTCTTTCATGCTTTTTGAAATCTCTTTTGATATGTTTGGAATGGTTTTTAGTTCTTTGTTTTATTTTTATGGTTGAAACTATTTTATGGTTGAAACTAACTTATTAACATTGAACTTTGTTGTTGCCTTGTCCACATTTCCATGACATCACATAGTATAGTACCATCGAATATTATCAGAAAGTAGACTAATCTACGCCAATATAGTCTATAAATGTACAAGGAGAAGGAAGAGTCAGGGTGGGGCACTACACTACTAATATCTTATTCCTTAAATATTCGACTACCTAAACTTCGGTGTCTAATTCATCCTCATTCTTAAATTCATCAATAAAGGCAGTCAAGACTCACATGCATTAAATGTCCAAACAAGACAAAACTAAAGTGGGCTACCTACATCCTTATGTAAGGACAAAATCTTGTAAGAGGAAAATTGCATGCCCCACTCAAATTTGACACCAACCTTTGCAAGTAGAGATCAATTGAACAAATGTGTATATAACCTTGTAGAGAATAACATATTTATATGTTTATATTGTTACACATATTCCTATTAGTTCACAACTAAATAGAAATATAGAAAAAATATTATGTTAAAAAGTAGATTCAAAGCACTATGTCTCTTGTTCTTGTCCTGTCCTCAAATTTAGAGCACCACTATCTTCAATATTCAATCAAATACCACTCTATTCTTATTTCAGAGAAAAGTGGCCACTTAAAGCCCCTTTTTGGTTCCTCATTTCGATGCACTAACTGCCAACTCATTTCCATGCACTAACAACATTGAACAACTAACATTTTAAATCATTTGATATATCACTCCTTACATAATTACAATGCATCATATTAGCATCTTTGATTTTATTCATTTTTGTAATGCAAATGGTTACTAATATCAATTGAAAGGAGATTATGTGAATCTCCATTATTTAGTCTTCTTTTTCATTTTTTTTATTTTACTCCCACAACAACCAAGCCCACAAATACATCTGAATGCCAAATTGCAATGGCTATTGAAATGATTAGCACTTAGTAGATTTACATTTTCAATTTTTAAAGTTTGAGAATAGATTTAAAAAATTGAAAAAGTGGCCTAGGTGAATAATATATCTAAAATTTATATGAAAAATGTGACAGGTGAAAATGTACTTTTCAATAGAAGTAGTATAGGGTAGTTCCAATTGCTATAAGTCATTTGTAAATCTATATACAGACTGCCCTATATCATAGACCATAAAAAAATCTCTTTTCTTTTTTTCTAAACTTTGAATTGAAAAGAAATCTAGTGATTTCAGATCAGCAACCTAGTCAAATCAAAATTTAAAACGTATTAGTAAGCTTACCCACATAAAACTCCCAAAAATATTTGCCCGCAATTTCTTCTATTGCTTGGCCAGCATAATTAGAGAGCTCAAGCCCATATGACCACCAGCCAAATCTCTGCCACGCTTCAACAGCTTGCACCTCTCTTATTTTTATGTCTGGCATATGACTAACACACTAATAAAATTCCAATTTAATTACAGCCTTGATGCATTATCATTATTACTCTGAAAAATTGAAACTTCCATCCCAACGTCCTGTTTTCTCCTGTTGTATTCCATGGACTGATGTTTTTAGCTGTCGACCAGAGTGAAATGTTGCAACAGTTTCAAACTGCTTTTCAGCTTAAATCTGCAAGATTTGGAATATAAAAAGCAAAAAAGATCAACGTTGAGAATTTATGTCTCTCGATTCCTGCGAGAATTCATTAATAACTATGTGTCCTATCTTCCATAGAATATATCTAAATAGAGTAATCATTTTACCTTCATCACTACTTAAACCCTAAATATGCATTCCAAATCACCATTACGAACCCAAAACTTTGAAATCTAAATTTCAAACCAGCTATTGACTTAACAATCATTCTTTTATTACTTTGTGTACTTAGATAACCTGCGTTTTAACAAGTTGAAGAAAAATGGATTATAAAAAATGTTTTTGCTTTGAAAGATCCATTATAAAACTAATTCAAACAATAATCCTCGATTATTTACTCAAAACTATAAACTTATTCTGTTATTAGACATCAAGCAAAAACATATTATCAACTGATTTTTCAATTCAAATATTTTTCACTTAGTCCCTTCGGGATAACATTGCTTATAGTTTACCCTAGCAGAACATTATTGATCAACACTCAAGAATTCGATGACAAATTGAGACTCTGTATTCAGCAGATTTCAATGACACTGTATTGATCAGGTTTCTTGGGCACTGTGACAGTGAGCACTCCATTTTCCATGGCAGCTTTCGCCTCATCCACATTCGCATTCTCAGGTAGTGTGAAATGCCTCAGGAACCTCCCTTTGAAGCGTTCACAACGGAGATAATTCTTGCCCCCTTCTATGCTGCGTTCTCCGCTTATTTCCAGAATCCCACCGTCTACAATTCCTAATTTAACTGCTCCTTTATCCACTCCTGCAGCCAAACAGACAAAATCAAGTTCCATTTTTATTCATGAAAATGAAACCCTAAATAAATAAATAAATAAATACCAGCAAGGTCGGCCTTGAAGACATGAGTATCTGCAGTTTCATGCCAATCTACCGGTGGAAATGTTGGAGTTTCGTAATAATTCGCGAAGTCTCTGCCGATATAAGACATTTTGTAACAATTCGCCAAATCGATAGAAAATGCGGCTTCTGACTTCACGCGTGATCTCTCTTGTTGGATCGGCTTGGAAGAAAATGGCAGATTGAAGCGTCTTATATATGTTGCTCAATTTTGTTCCAGAAGTTTCTCAAGGGGCCAGATATTTGCGGTACGTTAGGGAAAAGTTATTGTTAAAATATTATATATTATTTTAAGGGCACCAAAATAAATATTGTAAATATGTTAAGAAATTAATAATAATATATAACTGTTATTGGTACTTTATATTTTATTATAATGTTTAAAAATACAAATTAATCTCATCGAATTTACAAAATAAAGTTAGTATATTTTGTTTAAAAAATCTATCTAAACTAACTTTCATGACATTGTAATTATCAATAAATATTATTAATCTAGGTTAGAATTTGGTTTCATGTCTACAAAGGTTTAGGGTTAGAATTTAATTTTGTTTTAGTTTAGGGTTCAATTTGGTTGAATATTAAAGTTAGTGTTCATACATTTAGAGTCAAATTTTGTTAAAGCTGGTTTTTAAGCTTTAATTTAGTGTAATGTTCATTTAGATTTCTGGATAAACAATTGAATGAACATTGCAATATATACCAAATGAACCAAATGACATACATAAAAAGATAATAAACAATTGAATGAACATTGCAATATATCATATGAACCAAACGGTAAACATAAAAAATAATAAACAATTGAATGAACATTGCAATATATACCTATACAAGTTGGACAAAACCCTATTATCAAAAGCATTATTTCAAAATATTAAATTTGATGCACACAATAGCCTAAGCTCTAATACTGCATTAGTCATCCAAATAACTTGGCTCGGGTGTGGTTTCTAGCTCCCATCCTACGTGGGTTAGGAGTTAGGTTTGAATTTGGGTTGCTATTAGGGTTAGGGTTGAATTTGGTTTCATGTCCACTTAGGTTTAGGGTTAGGGTTTAATTTTGTTTCAGGCTAGGGTTCAATTTGGTTGAATATTATAGTTAGGGTTCATACATTTAGAGTCAAATTTGGTTAAATATTTAATTAAGCTGATTTTTAAGGTTTAATTTTGTGTGATGTTCATTTAGCTTTAGCGATAAGGTTCAATTTGGTTAGATATGGTTTGGGTTAGGTTTTAATTTGGGTTCATATCAAATTAGGTTTGGGGTTGGTTAAGGTTTAATTTGGTATAATGCTAATGTTAGGATACTATAGGGTTTATTTTGGTTTTATGTTTAATTAGTTGTAGGGTTAGGCTTCAACTTGGTTTAGGTCTAGAGTTAAATTTGGTTTGGTCTTTTGGTTAGGGTTACAATTAAGTTTCAAATTTGGTTTCAACTTTAGTTTAGTGTTATCAAGGTTACCTTGAATTTAGTTTGGGGCTATTCAATCAAAATAATTTTTAAGTTTAGGGTTTAATTAGGATTATTGTTCAATTAGGTTTAGAGAAAGGACTCGATTTAGTTTAGTGTTAGGGTTAGGGTTCAACATTGTTTAGTATTAGGGTTAGGATTTGATTTAGTTTAAGGTTATGACATAAGAATGGGTAGTGTTTAATTAGGGTTAGGGTTAGGGTTTAATTAGTTTTAGGGATAAGTTAGGGTTAGGGTTACAAATAGTACTTTGTAAGAGTTAGTTTCAGGTTTAATGAGGGTTATAGGAAAAATCTTTGATTTATGACTAGGGTTAAAAAATAGTTAGAGTTATAATTCAATTAGCATTATGGTTCAAGAATAGTTAGGGCTAATGTTAAGGTTAGGTAAGGATTGGGGTTCAATTAGTTTTAGTTATAATTGGGGTTAGGGTTACAATTATGATTACTATTAATTTGAGAATTGAAGTTAGGAAAAGGGTTATAATATCATTATTATTAAAATAAGTATAGTCTTCCATAATGTTATTGTTGATTTTAGAATTAAGAATAGACTTATTATGTTTTATGCTAACCTTTATAATTTTATTTTATTCTTTTCATTTGAACTATCTAAAAAGTTCCTAAAAGTTTGCATCCTATGTTTTATGGTTAGGGTTAGGTTCAATTATGATTAGATAATGTTTAGGTTAATTAGGGTTAGGGTTTAGTTAGTTTTAGGGATAAGTTACGGTTAGATGTAGTGTTCATTTAGGGTTAGGGTTTAATAAGGGTTATAAGAAAAATCTTTGATCTATGTTGAAAAGAAGGTTAGAAATGCCAATAGTGGCATGTTGTAAGGGTTAAGTTGTTGTGTTGTTGTTCTTGCCATCAATGTTCAAGCCTCAGAGTTGAAAGAAAAAAAAAAGGTTAGAATTATAATTCAATTAGCATTACTATTAATTTGAGAATCAAAGTTAGGGAAAGGGTTAATGATTTTTAAATTTTATTTGCTAATACTTGAGATTAGGTATGGGGTTAAAATTTTGAAGTAAGTATAAAGACTAAAATCTTGATATAATATAATAAGTGGTGTCTTCAAAACCATTAAAAATTATATACAAAATTAAATTAATTTGATTTTGATAATCACATATTTAAATTCTATTTTGATAAACATTATGGATTTTTACATATTAGCATTAGTATTAAGGGGTTTCAATTAGAATAACTATTGTTAATTTTAGAATAATCATAGGGCTAAAATTAGTTTTAGTTAGAAATTGGGTTAGGGTTACAATTAAGATTGCTATTAATTTGAGAATTGAAGTAATAATTATTAAAATAAGTATAATCTTTTATAAAATCAACTTAATTCTAAATCAACAATAACATTATAAAAGAGTATACTTATTTTATGTTTTAAGAATAGATTTATTGTATTTTATGCTAATCTTTATAATTTTCTTTTTAAAATATTAGATAATTTTTTTTATAATAAGCATGCATCCTTGCCTTCAACTTTATTTTTAATTAATTCAAATTGTAAGTAGAATACTATTTTGATTTACAATTAATTTGATTAGATCATAAATAGTCTATTATGATTTTTTAATTTAAATTTTTTTTTTTAATTTGAACTATCTAAAAAGTGCCTAAAATTCTACATGTTTTATGATTAGGGTTAGGGTTAGGGTTAATTGTAGGAATGGATTCACTTATAATTAGATTATGCTTATGGTTAGGTATGGGGTTTCAACTAAGTCTATGATAATACTTGAGATTAGGTATGGGGCTTAAATTTTGAACTAATTATAAAGACTAAAATATTGATATAATATAATAAGTGGTGTCTTCCAAACCATTACACTTTATATAAATAATTAAATTAATTTTATTTTTATAATCATATATTTAACTTAATTCTAGTTTGATAATCATTTAAATAAAATTATTACATTTCTCTTTTTACTTTTCCATTAATAAATTTTTTTATTTTATTTTATTTTATTTTTTTAGTTTGAACTATCTAAAAAGTGCCTAAAATTCTTCATGTTTTATGATTAGGGTTATAATATGGGGTTTCAACTAAGTCTATGATAATACTTGAGATTAGATGTGGGGTTTAAATTTTAGGGAAAGGGTTATAATATAATAATAATTAAAATAAGTATAGTCTTTTATAATGTTAGTGTTGATTTTAGAATTAAGAATAGATTTATTATGTTTTATGCTTTTTTTATTTGAAAAACATTAGATAAATTTTATTATAATAATAATGCATCCTTGCCTTCAACTTTATTTTAAATTAATATCTAAGAAGTATCACTTATATAAGACTTGTCAAATTGTAAATAGAATACTATTTAATAATTTTTTAATTTATTTTAAGTTTTTTCATTTGAACTATCTAAAAAGAGTATGAAATTCTCCATCCTTAGCAGCCTCATTAGCAGGTGCAGAGGAAGCAAACTTATCATCCAAAACAATTTCATCAAACTTTTCTCTCTATGAATATGAATAATGATATAGATATAAAAAATAAAATAAAACACAAAGAAATACAAGTGCATTTGGATTAGATATCACTTGATGGGTATTTTTCACATTTAAATTTGATGTAATAATGAGATTTATGCCTAGATATATTATTTTGGTGTAATAATTAAAAATGTATTATAACTATGATCCTTAGATCTAATCTAACATTAATATTAATCATATTTTAACTTTAACCCTAGCCATATTGATAATTCAAATTTTATTGAACCTTAACTCTAATTAATACCTAACCATAATCTTATTTAAATCATAATAAATTAAACCTCGCCCTTTTCAATTTATAAAATCTATTTTAACCAACATTTAAATATTAATATATAACTAAATTTTCTCATTTGCATAACTTCAACCTAGTTTCAAAACTTATTAGAAAAATCATTATAGTCTTTTTTATGTCTAAGACTTTCAAACTGATAAAAAAACCATTATATTATTTATGGCACTAGATGTTTATCATATGAACCAAATGATGAACATAAAAATTAAATAAATAAACAACTGAATAAACATTACAATATATACCTATAAAAACTGACAAAACCCTATTATCAAAAGCATTATTTCAAAACATTAAATTCAACTATGCAACAAATGAGCCCTAGAATCAATTGCCAACAACACTAGAATCAATTGCCAAAAAATCGGTACCCCAAACATTTATCCTAAACCTCACGGAGAGGATAAATGTTTTTAGGCAGATGTTGTAGTTGTTATTGCATTGGTTGACATGCATGTAAAACGTGGAAGCACATGCAGACTTGTGAGTTGTTTAATAGAATGCCTCAATGAAATTTGCTTTCATGGAAGACCACAACTACAGTGTATGCTTAAAATGTACTTGTTCTAGAAACCTCCACACAAATATTAAGTAGTCAGCATTTTTGAGAATCCTTCACGTCTATATAAATGTGTGAGCCTTGGAATAAGGCATATGAGTTCATGGAGGCATATATGAACACCATGTCAGACTTGAGAAAATATTTCTGGGAACTTAATTGGTTGGATATACTATGGCTATTGGCAGAGAAACATCAAATATAAAGTATTTAGACAGGATAAAAAATGACAGGTATAGCCTAAGGAAAAATCAAATACCTCTATCTGAAAAGGATGTTGAAGTTGTTTAAGTAGACTCTCTTTGTTATTGGAATAGAGTCTAGTAACAATAAAAAACATGTTTAAGTAGTCAGAAAACTAAATTCTATTAAAACAAAGTCCCATACCTGTTTTTGCTGTGTAATTGATCCCTTCTCTGAAATTCACAAGATTTCAATTTTAAGAGTGGAACTTCTACAATTTTTAATCACTCAATCCCATGAATGGTTTCATTATATAGTATATTAATCTTATATTATATATATATTAATCATATATTATATAATATATTAATCATATATTATATAATATATTAATCTTATATTATATTAATCAGTAAATGTAAATTAATTGAAAACTTCTGAGAGATATCCTTCTCCAGGCATTTATTTTTTTATTAATATATATTAATGGTGTCTTAAGGAGCTAATCAAATTAATTGTAAATCAAAATAGTATTCTATTACAATTTGACAAGTCTTATATGAATGATACTTCTTACATATTGATTTAAAATAAAGTTGAAAGCAAGGATGCATTACTATTATAATAAAATTTATCTAATGTTTTTAAAATAAAAAAAGCATAAACATAATAAGTGTATTCTTAATTCTAAAATCAACACTAACATTATAAAAGACTATACTTATTTTAATTATTATCCTGTGACCCCTTAGGACACCATATGACCCCTCAAGACACCATACAACCCATAAAAACACCATATGGTGTCGTAAGGCCCCTTAGGACACCATATGACCCCTTAAGACATGATACAACCCATAACAACACCATATGGTGTCCTAAGGGGTCATAGGATGCCATATGACCCCTAGGGACACCAATGACCCATAACAACACCATATGGTGTTCTATGATCCCTTAGGACACTATTTGGTGTCATTATAGGCCCAATGGTGTGCTAAGGGATAATATAGTGTATGTATAGAACATATTGAGTTATACTTAGTTCAAAATTTAAACCCCATACCTAATCTCAAGTATTATCATAAACTTAGTTGAAACCCCATACCATAACACTAATCATAAAAACAGGAAGAATTTTAGGCACTTTTTAGATAGTTCAAATTAAAAAAATAAAATAAAATAATTATTAATGAACTATTGATGATCTAATCAAATTAATTGTCAATCAAAATAGTATTCTACTTACAATTTGAATTAATATCCAATTAATAGTAATCTTAATTGTAACCCTAACCAGAGTTCTAAGTAAAACTAATTTTAACCCTAAGCTTGATTCTAAAATTAACAATAGTAATTCTAATTGAAACACTAATTCTAATTGAAACCCTAACCTTGATACTACCACTAATATGTAAAAGTCCATAATGTTTAAGAAAGTAAAAAGAGAAATGTAATAATTTTATTTAAATGATTATCAAAATAGAATTAAGTTAAATATGTGATTATAAAAATAAAATTAATTTAATTATTTATATAAAGTGTAATGGTTTGGAAGACACCACTTATTATATTATATCAATATTTTAGTCTTTATAATTAGTTCAAAATTTAAACCCCATACCTAATCTCAATTATTATCATAGACTTAGTTGAAACCTCATACCTAACCATAAGTATAATCTAATCATAATTGAACCCAACCCTACAACTAACCCTAACCCTAACCCTAATCATAAAACATGCAGAATTTTAGGCACTTTTTAGATAGTTCAAATTAAAAAATAATTAAATTAACTTAAAAAATCATTAATGGGCTATTGATGATCTAATCAAATTAATTGTAAATAAAAATAGTATTCTACTTACAATTTGAATTAATTTAAAATAAAGTTGAAGGCAAGGATGCATGATTATTATAATAAAATTTATCTAATATTTTTAAAGGAAAATTATAAAGGTTAGCATAAAATACAATAAATCTACTCTTATAACATAAAATAAGTATACTCTTTTATAATGTTATTGTTGATTTACAATTAATTTGATTTTATAAAAGACTATACTTATTTTAATAATTATTACTTCAATTCTCAAATTAATAGTAATCTTAATTGTAACCCCAACCCAATTTCTAACTAAAACTAATTTTAACCCTAAGATTGATTTTAAAATTAACAATAGCTATTCTAATTGAAACCTTGACCTTGATACTAACATTGATATGTAAAAATTCATAATGTTTAAGAAAGTAAAAAGAGAAATGTAATCATTTTATTTAAATGATTATGAAAATAGAATTTAAATATGTGATTATCAAAATTAAATTAATTTAATTTTGTATATAAGGTTTAATGGTTTGGAAGACACCACTTATTATATTATATCAGGATTTTAGTCTTTATACTTAGTTCAAAATTTAAACCCCATACCTAATCTCAAGTATTATCATAGACTTAGTTGAAACCCCATACATAAACCTAAACATTATCTAATCATAATTAAACCTAACCCTAACCATAAAAAGAGGATGCAAAATTTTACGCACTTTTTAGATAGTTCAAATGAAAAAAATAAAATAAAATTGAAAAATCTTTCAACCAGTGAAGCTTGAACATTGATGGAAAGAACAACAACACATCAACTTAACCCTTACAACATGCCACTACAACATGCCACTATTGGCAATTCTAATCTTTTTTTAACATAAATCAAATATTTTTCCTATAACCCTTATTAATCCCTAACCCTAAATGAACACTACATCTAACCCTAAATTATCCCTAAAACTAACTAAACCCTAACCCTAATTAACCTAAACATTATCTAATCATAATTGAACCTAATCCTAACTATAAAACAAATGATGCAAAAAAATTTTAGGGACTTTTTAGATAGTTCAAATTAAAAAAATTAAATTAAATTAAATTATAAAGGTTAGCATAACATATAATAAATCTATTCTTAATTCTAAAATAAACACTAACATTATGAAAGACTATACTTATTTTAATAATAATGATATTATAATCCTTTTCCTAACTTCAATTCTCAAATTTATGGTAATCATAATTGTAACCCTAACCCCAATTATAAATAAAACTAATTGAACCCTAATCCTGACCTAACCTTAATATTAGCCCTAGCTATTCTTGAACCATAATGCTAATTGAATTATAACTCTAACCTTTTTTTAATCCTAGCCATAAATCAAAGATTTTTCCTATAACCCTTATTAAACCTGAACCTAACTCTTACAAAGTACTATTTGTAACCCTAACCCTAAATGAACCCTACATCTGTAAATGATGTTCAATTTACATTCAATATACAAGTTATATTTTATTAACTAATTTTATTATTGCCTTAATGTAAATATCATACTATCTTCTTGTTTGTGGCAGGTGAGAGGAGCATTTAATATTTTCTATGTCCTATCTCACGAATGCCACTCAATATAAGTATATAACAAATGGGGCACAGTCAAGCAATGCCTTGATCGGTCATGACCGATCAAGACATTACTTGATCGTGCCTCTTTGTTTATACTAAACAAAATGCATGTTCAATGTTAATGCCAATCGATGTGGGAGTAGTATTACAAGCGATGTCTATTGGTGTTGGATTAATGCTAACAACCAATAGTTATCGGTGTATTAGCCTTAATAACTGATAACTATTGGTGTAGACTAACACACCGATATGACCTTCCTTATATTGCCACCCGATATATCATATGCAACCCGATATATTATATATGCAACCTGATATATTATATGCAACCCGATATATATTAATCAGTGTTTTCATTAATCATTTGTTTATTATTATTTATGTTAATCAATATACATCTAAATACAAGATTTATTAGATCGATGAACATAACCAAAATACATAGTATGATTATCAATAGGTTGTTTATATGCAAATGTAGAATGGCTATCAAAGAGGAATTAATTGCTTGAAGGTTTTATCATAGTTTTCGATATGATAAATGATTTAATGAGAGACTTCATTTTATCTCTCATTCAATCATTTATCTTACCAAAGTTATCATGCGTTAACACTCCCTCTTAGCTAGGTAAGATGAATGTAGACAATATATCAAGCATCACAATTCAATTGATAGTAATGTTTTTAGACATTCATGGGAAATCATACCACCTAATCATATGGTATGAAGTATCACCTAAACACATGATACTAAAGTTCATCACATCAATCTTGTGATTTACAGGGTATCACCTAAGTATGTGATATCAGTATTGCCTATACATGCAATACTTAAGGATAATTATATGAGAAAAGATTAATTTCTCACCTTATCCAAGTTGTGATATGTGCACTAACACTTTATACAAATGTTTTATCACAACACAATCATGGCACATCCATGACACACCAGAGATCCAACATGATAACTGGTTTGGACATTACAAGATCGTCACCTTATAATGTCCCCATACAAGTGTTCACTATCTTGAGAGATTGTCACCTCTTAGATGTGAACCCAGGGGATAGAATCCAAAAATTGTCCTAACATGACAAAGAGGTTTATACATTGAACATATTATAGGTATGCAAAGATAGATTATAGAGTAAATTACCTTTCTATCATACCTAAACCTTTTCTGAAGTGATCAACCTTTACTCTGGAAAGGGGTTTAGTCAGAATGTCTGCGGTATGATCTCTTGTACAAACATATTCTAGTTGGATTGCATTCCTTTCTACCATATCTCACACATAGTGGTATGAAATCTCAATATGCTTGGGTCTGTCATGAAATACTAGGTTTACTGAAAGTTTTATGTAGCTCTGGTTGTCACAATGTATAACAGTGGGTTTAAGAGGTTCTCCAAACAACCCCACAAGAAACTTCCTAAGCCATACTGCCTCTCAGACAGCCATAGAAGCTACAATGTATTATGCCTCGGCGGAACTTTGAGCTACAGAAGACAACTTCCTTCTGATCCAAGATATCATAGCTAAACCTAGACTAAAGCAACACCCTGAAGTGCTTTTCCTGTCTGTCACACTTCCAGCCCAATCTAAATCTGTAAATCCATGTAGGTCTATATCAACCTTCTCGTATTTGAGACCAAGGTTTAGAGTACCTTGTAGGTACCTCATAATGTTCACTGCAATCAGGTGTATCTCCTTTGGTTCACACATAAACTGACTTCGAGCATTAACTGCATAACAGATATCTGGTCTTGTATTTACCAGGTACATCAGGGACCCAATCATCTATCTATATTGAGTAGGATTAGTGGGTTGTGACTCTAATGTTGCTTCTTTAAGTTTATGTAAGTTGGTTTCCATAGGAGAGGTCATGGGTCTACAATTTAGCATTTTGAATCTCTTCAAAATATCCAAGGTGTACTTTCCTTGGTTTAGTATAATGTTGTTAGAGTTCTACCAAAATTCCAATCCTAGGAAGTAATGGAGGAGTCCTAAATCCTTCATATCAAATTCTTTGGGTAGATCATTCTTGCATTGATCTATAAAATGATCATTTCCTATGATTAATAAGTCATCAACATATAAAATCATTAGCATATCACCTTTATTTCTTTTGTAGTAGAGATTAGGATCTGCATTTTTTTTAGAGAAGCCTAGTCCAGAGAGATGGGTGTCAATTCTTTCATACCAGGCCCTGGGAGCCTGTTTAAGCCCATAAAGAGCTTTCTTGAGTCTGCACACATGAGACTCTACATCATAAATTTCAAACCCTTCAGGTTCCACTAGGTAGACTTCTTCTGAGATCTCACCATTTAGAAACATTATCTTAACATCCATTTGGTGTACCTTCCATCCTTTTGTTGCTACAATGGCTAATACAACTCTTACTGATGTATACCTGGCAACAGGTGCAAAGGTTTCTTCATAGTCTATTCCCTCCCTTTGTGAGAAGCCTCTGGACACAAATCTAGCCTTGTGTTTCTCAATACTGTCGTCTGCAGCATGTTTTATTTTGAATAACCATTTAGATGAAACCATAGATTTCTTGGTTGGTCTAGGAACAATCTCCCATACATCATTTTTCATAATGGATTGATACTCTTCAGACATGGCATCCTTCCATACTTGACGTTCAAGTGCATCTGATAAATTGTTTTGTTTAGCATTAGAGAGGTCATTCATAAGGGCAACATAGCTAGGAATTTATTAGGCCTTTTGCTTTCTCTGAAGGTTCCTAAAGGAGCAGCAAACTTCTGAGCTTCTTCTACAGTTTTGGTGGCCCATAGTGGTCTTTTCTTGAAATTTTCTCTAGGTGGACTTAGAGTTTAACTCATAGTTTCCTCGGGATTCTCCCTCTGAAGCTCAAGAGTAGGATCTCTATCTAAGCTAGGGTTGGGAATATAGACTCAGGATCTAGAGAGCATTGGGCTCTTTTGAAGGCTAGGTTTTCTTCAAATATCATATCCCTACTTAGTTCAATATTCTTTTGACCAGGTATATATATCCTGTAGGTTTTGGAGGTTTCACTGTATCTTACAAAGATTCCCCTTTTTCCAGAGGGCTCTAATTGTAATCTTTTCTCCTTAGTTACATGAATATAGATAGGGCATCCAAAAATCCTAAGGTGGCTTATATCTAGTTTTGATTTAGTAAAGACTTCCTCAGGGGTCTTGTCTTCAAGATGAGAGTGAGGACATATGTTTTGAATATATACTGCAATGCTAGTTACTTCTGCCCAAAGATTGATATTTAGATTCTGATCAAGAATCATAGCTTTGGCAGCGTCAACAATTGTCCTATTTTTCCTTTCTACTATCCCATTTTGTTGAGGCTTGTAAGGTATTGTTAACTCCCTCTTAATCCCTAAATTTTTACAAAACTCTTTAAATAATTCTGATGTGTATTCCCCCCCATTATCAGTTCTTAGGGTTTTAATTTTATTTCCTGAGTAGTTTTCTGTTAGTGATTTGAATTCTTTAAACCTATTAAGAATGTCTTCTGATTCTTTACATTTCAGAAAGTAGATCCAGGTTCTCCTAGCATAGTCATCAACAAATATTACATAATACAGAAATCCCCCCAATGAATTTATAGACAGAGGTCCACATACATCATAATGAACTAACTCTAAAATTTTACATGTTTTCCTAGTAATACTCTGAAAAGCACCCTTAGTATTTTTACCTAGGGCACATCCTATGCATGCCCCTAAATGATATTGCTTTAGCTTAGGTAGACCTGTGACAAGGTCTCCCATTGATGATAAAGCTCTAAAATTTAGGTGGCCTGGTCTTTTATGCCATATTTCATTGGCATCTATAGTTTCATGAATTAGGGCTAAGTTGGGCTCTGTGCATAGCTCATATAAGTAGCCTTGTCTTTGACCAATTGTATTAGCTTTCTTGATAGATGAGTTCTTCGGCCAAGACAACACTTTTTTGTCCATGAAGGTTACTCTGTATCCATTGTCCTCCAATGTTGATATTGAGACAAGATTCCTCTTAGTGCCTGGAACATATAGCACACCTCTAAGTTGTAATGATACACCTAACTTTAGTTTGATGGTGCAGTTTCCAACTCCTTTGACAGGGTGTGTGGAGTCATCTGCGATGGTTACTTTTTCATCATTCTCCTCTTTCATGGAGTCTAGTACTTCTTTGAATCCTGTGATGTGTCTGGATGAGCCACTATCGATAACCCAGGAGTTCACTTTGTTTGATGCTTGATTTGTGAGTGCTGAATAGAGTACATACTTCTTGGAGACCTCTTCCCTTTTTGATTTTCCTGTTTTGGCAAATGTGGCTTGTTTATCTCTTTCTGGATATTTGGCAACATAGTGCCCAAATTTGTCACATTTGTAATACTAAATTTGAGAGAGGTCCTTCTTGAAAGAGTTCTTGCTGTGATGACCTTTTCTCTTCCTGAATTGCTTCTTCTTGCCCTTTTTGTCTGAGTTCGTAGTTAGAACTTGAAGGTCTTCATCTATATTCTTTTGTTTGATTCCTTTCTTATTTTGCCTTGATTCCTCTTGGAGACAATCCACCTTTAGCCTATCAAATTTTGGAAAGTTATCCCTTGTACTGATGCCTTGGATGAACATTTCCCAGATACTAGGCAACCCATCTAAAGCAATGAGGGTTGATTCTTTGCTTTGGATCTCATATCCAAGGGTTTCTAGTTCATCCTTTAAGGTAGATATCCGCATGAAGTAGGCATTGACTAATTCTCCTTTTATCACGGTTATATGATTTATCTCTCTTTTTAGAGCCAAGGTTCTACTAGCATTGGATATCTCAAAAGCATTTTACAGTGCTTTGAACATGTTGAAGGTTGTTTCGTGTTTCTTTATAATGGGCATAATATTGTTCCTTACCCCATCAACTATTATTTTGATATCCTTATCATTTCCTTCTCTCCAAATTGGTTGATCAGGTTCAGTCTCAAGTTATTTAGTTTCATTTTTTACAAATGATTCAACTTTGTTATCTTTTAGAATCATTTGAATTCTAAATTTCCATGCGGAGAAGTTGTCACCTCCTGCAAGTCTATCTTCAAATCTGATAGTGCTGGCCATTGATAGGATTGTGATGTTTAATATATACTTGATTTGAATTTTACGTAAAAATTGAACTGCCTCAGGTTCAATTTAACTATAGCTCTGATACCATGTAAATGATGTTGAATTTACATTCAATATGCAAGTTATATTCTATTAACTAATTTTATTATTGCCTTAATGTATATATCTAACTATCTTCTTGTTTGTGACAGGTGAGAGGAGCATTTAATATTTTCTATGTCCTATCTCATGAATGCCACTCAATATAAGTATATAACAAATAGGGCACGGTCAAGCAATGCCTTGATCGGTCAAGACCGATCAAGACATTACTTGATTGTGCCTCTTTGTTTATACTAAACAAAATGCATGTTCAACGTTAATGCCAATCGGTGTGGGAGTAGTATTACAACCGATGTCTATCAGTGTTGGCTTAATGCTAACAGCTGATAGTTATCGGTTTGTTAGCCTTAATAACCGATAACTATCGGTGACCTTCATTATATTGCCACCCGATATATCATATGCAACGCGATATATTAGATGCAACCCGGTATATATTAATTGATGTTTTCATTAATCATTTGTTTATCATTATTTATATTAATCAATATACATCTAAATACAAGATTTATTAGATCGATGAACATAACCAAAATACATAGAATGATTATCAATAGGTTATTTATATTCAAATGTAGAATGGCTAATAAAGAGAAATTAATTTCTTGAAGGTTTTATCATAGTTTCTGATATGATAAATGATTGAATGAGAGACTTCACTTTATCTCTCATTCAATCATTTATCTTACCAAAACTATCATGCGTTAACAACATCTAACCCTAACTTATCCCTAAAACTAATTAAACCCTAACACTAACCATAACTAAACCCTAACCATTCTTATATCATAACCATAAACTAAATCAAATTCTAACCCTAACACAAAAGTAGATTGAAGCAAGATCGTAAACCTAATTGAACACTAACCCTAATACTAAACAATGTTGAACCCTAACCCTAACACTAAACTAAATTGAATCCTTTCTATAAACCTAATTGAACAATAATCCTAATTAAACCCTAAACATAAAAATAGTTTTCATTGAATAACCCCAAACTAAATTCAACCTGGTCCTAACACTAAATAAAGTTGAAATTAAATTTGAAACTAAATTGTAACCCTACAAAGAATTTAATAGTAACCCTAACCAAAAGACCAAACCAAATTTAACTCTAGACCTAAACCAAGTTGAAGGCTAACCCTAAAACTAATTAAACATAAAACCAAAATAAACCCTATAGTATCATAACATTAACATTATACCAAATTAAACCTTAACCAACCCCAAACCTAATTTGATATGAACCCAAATTAAAACCTAACCCAAACTAGATCCAACCAAATTGAACCTTACCCCTAAAGCTAAATGAACATTACACTAAATTAAACCTTAAAAATCAACTTAATTAAATATTTAACCAAATTTGACTCTAAATGTATGAACCCTAACTATAATATTCAACCAAATTGAACACTAGCCTGAAACAAAATTAAACCCTAACCCTAACCCTAAACCTAAGTGGACATGAAACCAAATTCAAACCTAACCCTAATAGCAACCCAAATTCAAACCTAACTCCTCACCCACGTAGCGTGGGAGCTGGAAACCACACCCTAGCCTATGTTAAGTGTGCACGAAGCATCCAACTTCCCAGCCAATCAAAGATGTCCTCACTTGCTTTTTATTATTATATTATATAGTTTTGTTGGCAATTGATTCTAGGGTTCATTTGTTGCATAGTTGAAATCATGTAGTAAAGTTATTTGGATGACTAATGCAGTATTAGAGCTTAGGCTATTATGTGCTTGAAATTTAATATTTTGAAATAATGCTTTTGATAATAGGGTTTTGTCCAACTTTTATAGGTATATATTGCAATGTTCATTCAATTGTTTATTATTTTTTATGTTTATCATTTGGTTCATATGATATATTGCAATGTTCATTCAGTTGTTTATCCCTAAATCTAAATGAACATTACACTAAATTAAACCTTATAAACCAGCTTTAAACAAATTTGACTCTAAATGTATGAACCCTAACTATAATATTCAACCAAATTGAACCCTAACCTAAATCAAAATTAAACCCTAACCCTATACCTTTGTGGACATGAAACCAAATTCTAACCTAACTCCAAAGAAAATTCAACCCTAACCCTAATGCTAAAATAAAGTTGAAACCAAATTTGAAACTTACCAAAAGCCCTAAAATGAATTTAATTGTAACCCTAATGCAAAAACCAAACCAAATTAAACTCTAAACCTAAACCAAGTTTAAGACTAACCATAAACCTAATTACACATTAGGTCAAAATAAACCCTATTGTATCCTAACAATAATCCTAACCTTAACCCTTAACCCTAACCCTAACCCTCCAATATAAACCTTAACCATTAACCCTAGCCCCAACCTTCCAATATAAACCCTAACCCTAACCCTAACCCTGATGTAAATCCAAACCCTTGACATTAACTTAACCCTAAAAATGATGTAAACCATAACCATAATCCTAACCTTAACCCTTAGCCCTAACCCTAGGAGTAATCCTAACCATTACCCTAAATCCTAAGCGTAACCACAATCTTAACCCTAACCCTAACCATGATGTAAATGCAAAACCTAACCATTATCCTAACCCTAAAAGTGATAAAAACCATAACTATAACCCTAACTCTAACCCTTATCCCTAATTCTAACCCTATGATATGAACCCTAACACTAGACATAACCCTAATAATAATTCTAAATATTTAGCCTAACCATGATCTTACACTTAACCATAACCCTAACCATTAATCTAATCCTAAAAATGATGTAAACCCTAACTGTTATCCTAATTCTAACCCTAACCCTATGACACAAAACCAACCATGATCGTAAATCTTAATCCTAACCACAACCTTAACCCTAACCCTAATCATGATGTAAATCCAAATCCTAACAATTAACTCAACCCTAACAATGATGTAAACCCTAACTATAACCCTAACTATCTATAAATTCTTTTTATCACCTCAAAATTTGGTCACTAAATTAAACTATGCTAACTCTTAGAATTTACCTAATTATTCTAACTGTAACTGTAAACCAAATTAAACCATAACCCTAATAGAAAACCAAAATGAACTATATTCCTTATTGAATTAGGCCTACTATTTTGAACCAAATAAAATCCTAACCCTAATAGCAACCCAAAATGAACTCTAATCCTTATTGAATTAGGCCTACTATTTTGACCCAAATCAAATCCTAACCCAAATAGTAAACCAAAATGAACCCTAATCCTTATTGAATTAGGCCTACTATTTTGAACCAAATCAAATCCTAATCCTAATAGTAAACCAAAATGAACCCTAATCCTTATTGAATTAGGGCTACCATTTGGATCCCAATCTAACTATAATTTTAAATCTAGAGTTGAACCAAATGGAATCCTAAATCTAACATTGTACCAATCCAAAATATATAACTATACAACAATATATAATTTGAAATTATTAAATGTTGCGAGTGCTACTAGCTTATAATATCCTTCTCAAGGTGCCTATTGCACTTTAACGTTGATAAATTAATAAAAAAAATAGGCTCCTCTTGAAGGATATCTCTCCACTTATTCTATATATATTATTAAATATATATAAGCTAGTATTTAAAAACATAGGATTACTCCATCCAATTTACATGAGTACAACTTCCATGCTTATATTTTGAATAATCTATGTAGAATAGAACTAATGACATTTGATTTACCCAGAAATAGTTTTAGATGAATTAATAATATACAACCCAGCTTGAATGCTTATATTTTAATAAATTTATGCAAAATAGTAGTCATAGCATTGTGATTAGTAACAAATATTGTTAATGGACCTAGTATACTTATATTTTAAAAATTAATGTAAAATAAGAATAGTGACAATGTGACTTACCACTGTATATTGTTAGTTAATAAATAGTATACAATTTGCATAGAGACCTTATATTTCATTATAACATTGAAAAATACATATTTATCCACATCTTATTTAGAGCTCACTACCATTCTTATATTTTAGAAAATATATGTAAAATAGGAGTTATGGAATTGTGATATACTAAGAAATATTATTAGTCAATAAATAATATAAAACTAGCATTACAACTTTATATTTTATTATAATATTTAAAAAATATATTTTTCTCAATCTACTTTAGATTACCCATACTTATATTTTAAAAATCCATGCAAAGTACTAGACATGACATTGTGATTTACTAACAAAAATTGTTAGCAAATTAATAATATACACTTGAATAAGTGACCTTACATTTTATTATAATAGTTAAAATTACATTTACTTCCATCTAATTTACAAGAGCGACTAAGAATTCATTGATTTTAAAGATCTGTTTAAAATCAATGGAGAGATATCAATTTAAAGATAAGTTATAAATTAAAATAAAGCTTATTTTATTTTTTCTTAATAATTTAGATAAAAGCATATTACAGTTTTTTAGATTTTCAAAATTTTACAATTTTATTAAAAACAAAATAAAAATAAAAATATGTTTCTTAGATACTAGCTTTGTTTGTCCAATTCTTTACACCTCTATTATGGTTTGGTCTTCTCTATCTATAATTTTTTTAGGCTCCTGGTCAAGCTCTTCTCCTCTAGGTGTGAGGGGCACTAATGGCCAAGAAACTATTCATCCTGACTTACATAATACATTAAGAGATAGCGAGGGTGTGGGAAGATATATATATATATATATCCTTCGGCCCATTACCTATAAAAAATAATATATTTTAATGCTATTAGATTTCCAAAATCTATATTATAATTACAACAAATATTAACAACAAAGTTATTCAAAATCTTTCAAAATTTTATTTTTCATCTACGTACTTTATTTCTTTTCAAGGAGCTCAAGTAGTTTTCACAAAACTTTCACAAAACTCTAAATTCAGTTGGCCTTTTTCAATGGAATCTTCATAATTATTATTCTAAAAGTTATTTGGCCTTTTGGCCTTTCAAGGTTAAACATATTTTCTAGATTTATATATATGTGTGTGTGTGTGTGTGTACAGAGAGAGAGAAAGAGAGAGAGAGAGAGAGAGAGAGAGAGAGAGAGAGAGAGAGAGAGAGAGAGAGAGAGAGAGAGAGAGAGAGAGAGAGAGAGAGAGAGAGAGAGGTGTCTAGCTCTTTGGCAAGAGAGGAGAGATAGCAACGAGAGGGAATTAGGTGTAAATCCTATAGCAGAAAAAGACAGTGAGATAGAAAGAAATGGTGAGGGGAGGAATGAGGGAGATAGTGAGAGAGAGGGAGAGAGGAAGATTTATGTAGATAAATAGAGGTAGGAAGGGAGGAAGGTAGGTGTATGTAGAGAGAGGGAGAAGGAAGATAGAGAGAAGTAGAGAGATAAAGGTAAAAGATATAAATATAGATTGAACATGTAAGGGTGGGAGAGAGAGAAAGGGAGGGAGAGAGGTAGGGAGGGAGTCAATGTGTGTATTTAGGAAAATAGTGGGAGGGGCTAGAGAAAATTAGAGAAAGGAAAGGATGAAAAGAGGTAGTGATTGTTGGTATTTTGGTATGGTTTTGTCATTGATGTCAACACCTACTTTGGAGATCCAGCAACATTCACTGGCAAACAATAAACTGTGCAACAGTTACCAGTATATGATTAACCAGTAGGATATAATGTTCACCGGTACCTGGAATGACATGGAAGACACTTGGTAATGTCAAAGACATCATGTGGACACTTTATTTTGAAGTAATAATCACTGGTATATTCTTATTTGCATATTTGTTTTTACCAACAAATAGGTCCAGGTTATCTAGGGTTACACCGGCAAGTTTATCTTTTCCAGATCAGCATGACATGCTATGGAGATGATTTATTATTGTTGTAAATGCATTAAGCCGACATATTCAATTGGTTATTGCATCGGATATTGTATTGTTTATAAAATGTTTTTATTGTAATATCTTGTAGAGCCGACCTACTAAAATTGGTCTTAGGGTATGGTATAAATGTAAGATCTTATTTGTAAGATCAAGTGTGGAATGCGAAAAAGATTCAAGTGAAATTATATGCGAGATAAAGTAGAGGCATACACAAAGACATCATTTGAAGGTGAAGTTAGGTTTTTCTAGAAGCATATCAACATTACACCGGTACTGAATTCAACATATGTAGATGCAATTTTGTGCAGTACATTCTTATTGGATTTAACCATCCAACTGTAGTCAGTGTGACTCCCATTTGTGATTGAGCAGTGAGCTCTAGGCTATTGGCCTTTCTGCATGTGCAGACCCCTCTTGTACACTTACTCTCTGCAGTAGTATCATCTGATTGTGGGTAAGGTTTCCCAGCATGGTTTTTCCCTTACATGGTTTCCACATACAAATATTGGTGTCATGTGTTGTGGATGACTTTGTGCTTATTTTTCATGCATTAATTCTTACCGGTATAGCAATTTACTATTAACACTATCTACCGGCATACTTAACTGATTTACCGATATTAAGCATTAAGTTGGTTAATAAGTTTTTGGTTTGCATTTATTAGACAACTAATTCACCCCCCCCCTCTCAGTTGTCTCTGGGACCTACAGTGATGGGGAGAGAGAGGTGACATATTGATGAGAGAATGTGTGTGGGATAGGTAGATAAGAGAGGGGAGATAAGAAGTATAGTGTATAGTGACAAAGATAGCTTTAGATCTTGGGGAGATATGAGAGAGTAATATAGATAGGGAAAAGGGGGAGAGTGAGAGTGAGAGTGAGAGGGAGAGAGAGATAGCTATAAATATCATTTGAGAAAAAGAGAGTGAAATAGAGATAAATACAATGATTATAAAATTTTAGTGATTATTTAAATTTGACTAATTCTGACAAATTACAAGATCTAGATATTAGCTAGAGGAGAGATAGTGAGATAGAGAGATGTATAGAGGGAGGAGAAGGATAGCCATAAGAAAATAGATAGGTCTAGAGCTTAGGTAGAAAAAGAGAATGAGATAAAGAGAGATAAAGATAATGGTGATAGGAGCATACTAATTAGAAATAAATGACAAGGTCTGAAAAATTAGAAGATCTCTTAAATATAGAAATATGCATTGTGATTCTTAGAGTTTTGAAATTAAATTATTATTATAAATGTTACATTCAATGTACATATTATATGAATAAAACTTAGGGAAGGCAAAATAAATTAGCATTCAAAATGTGTTAATGTTTTATGAAACTAAAAAACCTAAGTAGAGGCAATCTCTTTTCGTGCCTTAATATTAATAAAAATATCTACTTGTTTTATTTGATTATCATAAGGAGTGTGTGTGTATGTTATTCTCATTCAACAAAACATGTTTGTTCTTTTTCTCTCATAAAAACACACATTTTTTATTTCAAATAAAACATACATATTTTGCCTTGTACTTATCCTTTGATGACAAGCATTGGGCTTAGGATATTCCTTTCAGTTGGTATTGATTTGGTGATCAGATGTTATCTTATGCATTGGTAAGCCTAGTTTGTTGATCTGGTGAGGGTTTCACCAATAGAGCTTTGTTGAAGATCTTTTGATGCAATGCATAAGTGGTGTTGGTGCAGCTTCTAGTATAGTTTCAGGATGTTGATGGTGATTGTGTTCGAGACTTGATTTATTGGGATCATTTCTTTAGCATGTGTGGAACTAAATTGGGTCCAATACTATCTAGGTCTTGGACTGGCTTAATGTAACGTGTTGTTGGGACTCCTTGATGTGTTTTCAAGATAACTTATGGGTTGGATGATATTTGTTTGGTCTCGGGCCGACATGTTTTATGATTATGTAATAGGTTTTATTTTCTGGTGGCCGACCTAATTGTTTGAGGTCGAGGGTTTGTATATTTATTTGTATGATCTCATTGTAAATCATAAGGGATAATGGTATGTAAGTGAATAATGTAATAATCATTCATGTAGAGGATTTAGTCGATCATAGGTGATTGAGTTGGGTTTATGTTAGAGGATTAAGTCCTCCAATATTGATCTTAAGTGGAACTATATTCAGGCAAAGGAGAGGCTATTATTACAGTTCATTCTTCCTTTCGAATTGTAGTTTGGATTTCTATGTAGTCAATGAGACTCCTTTTGTAATGAGCAGTGTGCTCTAGGTTGTCGGCCTTCGTACAAGTGTAGGCCCCTCAATTTGTAATCACATACTTATTGCAGATGTATTATCTAATTGTGGGCAAGCTTCCCACCATGGTTTTCCCTTTACCGGGTTTTCCACATACAAATCTTGGTGTCATGTGGATGGTATCTATTCTCTAATTGTTGCTTGTGCTTAATTGGTATATCTGCTATTTTGGTAATTGGTTTATGTATTCCAGTATTGATCTTATGTGTTCCAGTAATAAAGTTTTAATTTCTTAATGTTCCGGTAATTTGCTGACAACTGATTCACCCCCCTCTTAGTTGTTCTCTGGTTATTTGAACTATCTAACAGTTTTATGTTTTGAATGCTTTACTTGATTACTAACCATTGCATCTCCTTGTGATTTTTCACCCTCTTCATTTTGGCACATCTGGTGGGACCCACGTCCCTAGTAATAATTTAAAAATTTGAAGAGTTTCTAAGTTTGTAGGTTGTAGGTTCCACTTCAATGTCTGCACCTGCAAATCGACACCTGCACTTAGTTGTTTCAACATCTACATTATGGATTGATGCCTCCACACAGAATTCAAATTTACTAAACTACCTTTTTGAAAGTTGTTGTCCTTGAATGTCTCTGCATTGCTTTGACACCTGCGCATAGTGTCTTTTGACACTTGGTTTTAGAGCTTTTTTTTTCATTTTTACAATCTAAAAAGAATGAAAACATCTAAAGAGGGTCTAAAAAGAATAAAAAAGCAATCCTAGGTTAGTTATTTACTTTATGTTTTCTACAAATTAGTTAAATATTTTAGGCAAAAAGTTAGTTTCTCAGGCCTTTTGATGCTTTAGCATTTGCACAGATAGATGACGTTTGCACTCTGGTTCGACGTATGTGCTCAGGTTCGACGTCTGCATCAGACCTGAAAAATACTACCCAAATTCAAATTTTAAATTTTTGGCTAACTATTTTTCGCATTTATTTCTGTTTTGATGTTTGCACAGATGTCTAATGTCTGCTCTTAGGTTTGACGTCTCTGCAACAATAGTTTAAAATTAAAATTTCAGAAAAAAAATAATGTTTTCCTACTTTCTGTTTTGGCAGTGTGTGGGTAGATTGTTTCAGCGTCTATGTAGATGTTTTAATGTCTGTGCAGGCATTGTGGCGTCTAAGCCTATGGTTCAATGTCTACATTGTAACTTAAGAAGATTTTTATTACTAATCAAAATTTTAGATTTCGCAAATATTTCTCGTTAGTCCAAGACCACATTTTGAAACTACTATCTATTTTTGCAGCCCCTCTTGTTAAAGAACAAATCTTGAACACTAGTTTAGTTTCCTTTTTTGCAAATTATATTAGAGAACCTTGCATGTGGGACTAAAATTAACAAGTATATTCCATGTCTTGTGGGCTTGCACACATGTTTGGGTGGACCCACCATTGCGTTTGAGTACCCTCTCCCCTTTCCTTTGTGGATCTTGGGTGTAAGAGAAAGAGCGATCAACAATAGTTGTCTTTTATTATGTAGTGAGGGGTATTCTTGATTGAGGATTTCATCTCCCCACAAGGGTACTTTGAATTGGGACATGTCAGGGATATCAACTCTCTCGACATGATCTCTAGCGAGTTTTTTTGAGCCATTGTATAAATATGTTGGTCAGGTGACTAAAGTGTTGAGTGAATTCAATTTATGTGGGGGCCTTCTCTACACTGATAAGCTCAGTTAGAGTCTTAAGTGACTTTCTTCAAGAATCCATTGTTGGATCGGTGATCCCTTAGAAATTACACTAAGAAACTTGTTTTAGTAGCCCAAAATACCACATTCATAGTGTAGGGGATGTCGATCATACCTCAAAGTTACCTCTCATGTACCCACTCAAGATGAGATAGGAATTCCCCATATAATAGATCCTCATATCTTTGGGGTAAGAGAATCTAGTATGCTCGAGAAGTGAGTGCACTGTAAGGGGGAGCCATTGCTACCAAAATCTCTATTTGTCTACTTGTTTAAGGTATCTCTTGTGCGAGAGGCATATTGAATGGTTTCCACTTTTCGGCCTTAGGTTGTATGTCTCAAAGTGTGTCTTCATTTTGTCAAAACCTGCAAAATTTATTTGGGCTAATCTATTCCCCATCACTTTCATGCTTATCATCTCACTTGGCCAATGTGTATACTTTTCTCGATGTGTTCTTGCCAAGAGTAGTCAACAATCCCCCATTTCACAAACAGTTTCCATTCTTTCACACACCTTCCCACTTTGACCAACTTTCGATCAGAATTTCATAATTCCCTTCATGCCCATTTCAACCAAACATCCTATAAGGTCAATCCACCGTCAAGACAACAAGAAGAAGTCTAGTTTGAAACAAACCCTCAAGTGTAACAAGTTCCTATATATCAATCACAAACTCTTAAAATAAAACATAGAACCTTCTTGCATCGCTTCTATGATTACCTTTGTGGTTGAAATAATGAGTTTGATGAGGAGTCTCTAAGGGAGTGTGCTTTTCAATAGAGGTCAGGCCTTTCACAATCCATAAATAGGGGCGGTCATATCAATTTGTCTTATTTTCCCTCTCAACCAATCACATATTGAGTCATCTTCTATCTAGAGTAACCTTTTCCTCTTTCTTCCATAATCATTATCATCCCTCGTGTTCTTTTCCATCCTTTTATTTTCAAGGACTTATCACCCCCTAGTCAAACAATCTGACTTTGAATCCAATCAATCAAAATCCTATCATCCAAAGCTCAAATAAATTAATCATTCAAAATCTATTCAATCAATCTCATCCTAAGGTTAATTCCTTGTCAAAGTTTGATTTAGACCCTCATCCTTAATCAATCAATAAATTAGCTTTTGTGCTTGGGAAAGAATCTCCCCAAGTACCTTTTCTTAATCATCATGGGTTGATCCAAACCCTTCTCTTTTGTCTTATTTCTCTTAGGGACATTAGTCTACCCTAAGTAGGAGAGGACTTGATCACTATCATAGGGTCTAAATTTTAATTACCTAGCTTGGTTGTCACCTAGTTTATGGTTAACATCATCAATCCCTCACTCCAAATCCTAATCCAAGGACTAAGGTGTAATTCCAATCAAATAAATCCCATCCCAATCCAAGGACCACCCAAATCCATACTCATCCAATCAAATATTTATAATTCCTATCATCAAACTTTCTTCCAAATCATCTCTAAGGTTATTTGTGCATGGTATTGACTTTCACTTAAAAGGTGAAAATGGTAGCTGAAGACTATGGAATGCCTGAGAAGAGTATCCTCTACAATCAAGATCTGCCATATCAAGAGGAATAACTTGTTGATTAACCTAACCTTTCTCCATGTGTCCAATTGTTTCTCATTGATCCTTACCATCAAGACATTATGGATAAATTCTTCAAACATAATGCTAACGGGCTTGTAGCTCATCTCATCGCTCAAGGGGCACGACTGCCCTCAGGATTTGACTAGTCTATCCTTAACAGAACTTCGCAAGGTGACCTCATGGACCAAATTGACATTGACACCATCCTCCATCTACCACCTCAAACATCCGCACCAGTGATTTCCACACCTCCAAATTTTGTCCCTCCAACTTATGTATCTCTAATTTTCATACCTTCTATTTTTGTAACAAAAATCACATCCAATCTAACCATGTCCCAACTTCCTAGGTCGACTACCCCTCTCTATAATTCTCTCAATTATATCAACATAAGCTTTCCTACTATTAGCACTATCTGTGGGTCACATCCTCAAGTCACATTGCACCCTTCTGTTACATGAGAAGTTGTTGTCTCTTCATGACCTTTCATTTCCCCATATAAACACATTCATGGTGGTGGTATTCCATCATTGTCTCATCAAATCCCAAGATTAAACACAGGGCACTATGTCTCTAATGTCCCCAATCAACAACCTGATCTTATAAAAGAAATTAAGGACATTCAAAGGACCTTATAAAAAACTTTAAGAGTGGGACAAAGAAGAGACCTTACACCTTTGAGGAAATATGTCCATGTCCCTATGACCCATCCATTTCCATCACTCCCTACCCAATTGGGTTTTAAATGCCTAAATTTGAAAAATAAAAAGGCAAGGGTGATCCTAGATACCATGTTCATGAGTTTCACATTTTGTGTCAAGAAGGCTTTTTCTAAAAAGTCTTTCTAGAGATGCCCTCGCTTATTTTTCTACCCTACCTCGTGGCTCCATCACATCATTCGCAAACTTGGTAGAAAAAATTGTGTCTCACTATTCTTATAAGATTGAGAATGATGCTTTTATGATAGACCTATGCAATACAAAGCAAAGGCCTGGAGAAACTTTCACCAACTTTCTCCAAAGATGGTGACATCTCATCAAGAAGTACTCTTGGAACATATTAGAACCTCATCAAGTTGAGCTATTCCAGTGTAACTTGGTACCAGAATTATCTAAATAATTAACTTGTCAATGCTTGACTACCTTTGATGAGATATCCAAAAAAGGGTCTACCCTTTGAATGTGTTCTTTTGGAAGAAGGAACACTAAAGCACTATCAGGAAACTAACCAAGGTTCCTCTTACAATGACAAGACAAAGTTTTGGTCTAAGAATGAGAACATGGTCAATGATGGAGTCATTGATATGAAGCATGTCCAAACTATTGTTGCCCCATCCAAACCCATCACCACCAATAATTTCTTCAATAATAAATCCAATCCTCACAATCAATCGAATCAATCGCAACCCTGTAACAATCCTTCCATCTAAGATCGACCTCCCCACTCCAACAGCCAATCCCAAAGTAACCAGCCCTTAGCAATTTTTGAGCTAAAGTTAGATCATTTGAATGAGATCCACAAACAACACCTTCATGCACTTTAGATAATGTGCATTTGGATTCTTTAGTTTCTAGACACCTAAGAAAATTACTATCCAAGCCTCGCCTATACAAATCGTTAGCGATGATAACGTACCACAAAGAATTTAGAAGAAGGTTTCTTTTCTCATTATGGGTAAGATTAGCGGGGATAATTTGGTCATGCAAGTAAGAGTAAATGTGGCTATAGAGAGATGAATCATGTTGATGATTGAATGGACCATCTGGGACTTAGGGGAATCATAAGCAGGATAATGTAACTCTTCCACCAGGAATTCATAGTGGAACTCAAATTCTTGTAGCTATGGTATAGATGCCAAGGTAGCCATAGCATCTGCTTCTCTATTTACTGATCTAGGAATCTACTGAAATGATACAAAGGTAAAGTATTTCTTGAGGTCATCAATCATTCTTTTATAGGGCATTAGTTTCTCATCCCAATTCTAATATATATCATTGATTTGGTTGATAATCCCAAAGAAAGGTGTTACAAAGGAAGAGTAACCATCGAGGGAGCTCCTCCCCCTCCCTCCTCCTTCAGAGAAACCCCACTAATTGTACTATTGGTGGCTGCACCTATAGGGGTACCTATACTAAAGGTACCTATTGTCCCCCCTCCTCTTCCATAGAACCTGTCTTTTCCCCCTAGCTCCCTGTCCTCCTCCTCTCAATGCTACTATGTCTGTGGGGGTCCATCCTCCTCTCTCCCTACCACCTCATCCACTAAGGGTCATAGCTCATTCCCCTCCCAGACCCTTGGTATGCTAATCGTCACTAGTCGAAGAGACTCCCAATATTAGGTGTAAGCTCTTGTGCATCCCAGATCATCCCCTGCTCATCCCAAGTGATCCTCTCTACAACATCCCAGCTCACTCGGACCTCCAATGGTCCCACTGCCTATCCCCAAATCATTGTGTCCTATGTAATTTGTGGATATGGATTCTCATGCCCAACAATGTCTTAGACCTGTCTCAACTACCTCATAACTATGTGTGTCACATACTGCTCAATGACGTAGATAGTCCTCTCAAATAACTAGCACTGTGACTCCATCCACACAAGCTGTCAGTCTCCCTTCCATCTCTCACTATCCAAGAAGGGCCACCCGGTGAAGACCACCATCTCATCTATAGCCCTCTACCAAAACCATAGGGCTCCTATCATGGTGTAGTGCAACAGTCCCCTATACCTTTCAATGTAAGGGAACCTAGACCTCCTATCCTGAACACCCACTGGCCTCACCACTGAAATGAACTCCGAAGCCCATATGTGTAACAAGGTAACGCCTATGCCGAGGCTCCTATAACTTTGGTAGACACAAAGATGAATACCAATATGGAAGAGATGCATGAGCATAACTTTTCCCCATGCATAGGGAACATAATCCTCCATCATATAATACACAAAGTAGACCTATCTAATGGAGAATCCATTCCCGCTCAAGTCTGGCATCACATGACTACTAATCAAGCCACATATGAATAGTACTAATCAATGGATATGTCGAATATACATGGTCCGCCCAAGGTCATCTGTGTACCCACCAATAATAATGCATCATACTCGCACACTTGGCAAAGGTAGTAGTCTCCTCCATCTATCTGGTACTATGGGATCATACCTTTGATGGGGATCTTCAAGATCCTCCGAACATCTAATAGGGTGATAGTAGCCTCCCCGGTAGGTAGGTGAAATATGCAAGTTTGTCTATCCCAGCACTCCACCACCGTCGTCATCATCACAGTGTGTGCTTTGATCTATGGCTACCTCCCCACAAAACCTTGTTCCACTGCACTCAAAATCTCCCTCTCGTCAGTCCTAGGTCATCTGAATAGTCTCATAGTCAGAGGCCAATGCTCTCACAATGTGAGAGGCCTTGCATCATCCTGCAACCAACCAATTCATCTCATTATCTTTCTTATTGTATCATATTCTACCCTATTATACCCTATTCCTATATTATACAACCCCTAAGGCATGCACGCGAGTCCATGCCCTCCTTTCATCCTTTCTCCATCCCCCCTTTATCCCTTTCCTAGCCTCCTTGGTAGAGATGTTGATCCCCTCCAGTAGAGATGTTGAACCTATGGTGCAAACATCGTGCCCCCTATTCTACCCTTTCTCCCCAAAACAATGTTTGTGCAATTGTTAACCACTTATGGAGAAGTTGTTTCCCCCATGCAGATGCCGAAAAGGCGATCGACATCTATGTCTTGACAATTTTCTAGCCTCATTTATGACCCTAATAAATGCCTAAATCTATTAAATCACAAAGTGGGATCAAGGTAGTTATGGATGGGCCATACTTGGCCGGTCATTGGTGTCGTCGAACTCTCTACACGGTGCTTGTGATGTGGGATGCGGTCCATATTTCTCCTAGGGCTTTGTGCTCTCCAAGTATTCTAAAGGTGTACATGACAATGACCATTCCTTGGGCCTCATGTGGCTTATATAAGTCCCCCATGGCCCTATTTTCTCACCCTTCTTCCATCTTCCTTCTTTCCCTTTCTTCACTTTTCATTTTCTTCTCTCACTTTTTTCTCTTTCCCATCCTCATCATTTTCTTCTTTTTCGAGAATTTCCCCATAAATTTTTTTAAATTTCTCAGTTAAATTCTTGAGGGGGCATATGCCACCTCCATCTTCATGTTGGGGCATCATTTTTATATCTTTAACCCATCACCAATTTTTCTACTATGTAAATGAGGGTCAAAATGTAGATGCTTAAATTAATTATTTTCATTAATTTAACCTTACTAAATAATTAATTGATTTAATTATGTTATCCTATATTCTTCCCAAAAATGAATTAAATTTAATTTAATTAGTCCTATCACTATAGCTCAATAATTGATTTATTAAATAAACTGATTATTCCCTATTTTTCTAAAGTTCCTCAATTAATTAATTCCTCTAAATTCCCTTTAGTTAATTAATTCAAATTAATTAACTAAATTATGTGATTCCTACAAATCACTTTCCTCTAATCCTCACTTAAGCTAATCAATTCTTCTAGAAGCATGCTTATCATTATTTCCCAATTTTTAATTCCTCCACTCATTCTCTCTCCTCTTGTCAAATCCTCCTAATTTTCCCACTTTTTGTTTAATCTCTCATTAATCTTCTTAATCATCCTCTCTAATCATTTTCTAGTGATTAATGCTCATGATTAGCCGCAAAGTCAACCATCTGCCATAAATTGCTCGTTCCCTTTCACCTTCCAACCTTAAATGCACCAACTTTGGTCATTTCAAGGATTTTAAAATTTCCTCTCTTCCCCATGCACTCTCACCTTCCCAAGGAATTTTTAATTCCTTTTCCCATTTCCTTTCTCCATGCATCTCATTATTTGAGAATTTTTAATTCCCTTGTCCTCCCCCAAGAAATTTTTAATTTCTTTTTGTCTTCCCAATGTACTTGAGGGTATCTTCCCCATGTACATTATGGAGTGGGGAGATAAGAAATACCTTTATGGAAAATCTCTTGGTTGCCACACCATGTCCTCTAAATACTCACCCATCTCCATCCTTCAATCTCAATCCTTTATCTACTTTCAATCTCAACTGTTCATTCCTCCCCCTTCAAATCTATAAATTGGGGTCTCCTCCCCTTCATTTCATATCTCATCTTGTGCAATCTCATCCTACTCATTTAGCTTTAGAATCCATCCTTAGTGCATCCACATTATAGTAAATTTTAGTCACCCTCCACATCCATCATATCCTTGCAAACATCCACCCATTTTATCGACCATAGTTGTTGTGCATTGGAGAGAAACCTACATCTCAATCAAGAGCTCATAAAATCATGTGGAGAAAAGGTTGCTTCTTCACTTCATCCATAGCTCAATCTGAAGGAGAAGGTAAAATGGAAAGGTATAATGGCTATTATTTTATGTTTTGAATGCTTTATTTGATTACTAACCATTGCGTCTCCTTGTGATTTTTCACCTGTTGTTCTCAAAATCTGATTCACTCTAAAATCCTTACACTGATATGATAACTCTGTATGCAGAAGAGAGATTAAAGAGAATGAAACTTTTGGGACAACATATGACAAGGTTTGATTAACCTTCTACACTTCGAACTTATCCAAAGCTCAGGCAGGTATACCTTTATGAACTGAATTCACACTTTTAAAAGATAAATCCACAGCAAACCAGTCTGAAAACTAGTGGATATAATCACCTTAAACTAACTGAAACAAAGGAATGAAAATTGTACTCATGTTCAGTATTGATCTAAAAGATGTATAAAAGATAACCCTAATAGATATCACTACCTTATCCAAGGTCACAGAGTCATCTAAGTTCAAACAATACTTCCACAATCAAACATCTCTACATATTCCATCAGTTTGGCTTCTGTAGATCCCTATACATGCCTGACACACATAAGAATTTATTCATACCATACTAAGCTGTATTCATCAAAATTCAAAATATCCCACAGAGAATTTACTGGTAGAAAATGATTCCCGTATATTTAATTCCCCTCTTGAAGAGAAAAGCTAAGAAACATATCTACTGAAAGTCGCCTTACAACCCATATTCAAATGAAATAACCTTAGATTATTCAGAATGAAATAGTAAACACTTGCAATCATACTTGAAGACAACACAAAACTTAAGCTAGAAACCAATGGTCTGTGTATTAATATTTCTTCTAAAAGTATTACAAAAACATTCGAATATTCTCCATCAAAACTTGAAAAAACTCAAATAAATTTCTGCAGCGTTTTCTTACAATTCCTTGCAATCCTTTTTTCTACTAGTCCTGGTATCCATTTATAACAATATGGATGCACACATAGCTTTGGAATTTCCTAGGAGAGTTTGTTACAATCATTACTTCTCAAGAAGAAGTTACAAAATCTTTTACAAATGCAGTTATAAGTCTCTTTCAACATCAGCGGCTTCTTCCTCTTGTTGTTTTGTTGCAACATTTTCTAACTGCTCCACATCAAGCACAACATATTTTCTTGTCCATTCCTAATACACCTCATCAGCAAGCCATGAGAAGTTAATTACTTTTGCTTTTGTCTTGGCTAATCTTTTCCAAGAATTCCTCATTTTATTGACCTTTGAATTCAGGAAACCATAATGAGATTTGATTTTCTCAATCTCTTCAATTGTTTTAACAAATATGGAGTCATCCTCTGATTTAACAATTCCTTTTATTCTCAGTGATAATTTGGCTTCCAACTCCTTAATCCATATTTGTTTGTCCTTTAATTGGTTTGGGCTGACAAAACCTCTTGGGAGTAATTCAAAAACTTGATTAGTGTACTCTTTCTTGTACAAGTTGATCTTTCTATCTGCATTATCTACTCCTTCTACCAATTTTACTAAATCCTTTGTCATATCATTTGTAGATTTTATAATGGGGTCAGCCCCTGCCTCATCATAGGATACACAAATCAGTTCTATATCTTTCTCTCTGGGTCTCCATTTATCAAAAATAGGCATTAATATAGCCTTTCCCCATTTAATTCATTCCACATTTCCAAAATCTTACTCATATTGCTATACATTAATGAAGACCCTATAGTGTCAGCAAAACTAAAAATTGTAGCCTTTACCCTCTCTTCATATTTCTTTGCATATGAGGCTTGAGCCTGTTTTAAATTCTCCAACTCATGGGGAGTGATCTCAATCAACTAAGAACTAGAAGGTGTTGGAGATGGTGGGAAATCAATAATGGGGTTGGTAGGTGGAGGTCTTGCAGGAGAAGAGGAGATCATCAATGTTGAGGACTCACCTTGATGGTAATGTCCTGCCAACTAGCTTTGTAGCTTGGCGATGATGTTATCTTTACCTCTTACCTCTTCCTTGGCATTATTGTAAGCTTTTAAAACTGTCTCCAGCTTAACTTGGAGATCTGCCTTTTCCTTAGCCTCCCTTTTTGCTACTGCAACACTAAACTTTGCAGTTTCTAGCACAGTGCTAGCAGCTTCCACTACCCCAGTGCTCTGCACTCTTTTCACTATCATTCCTCCAAGGTAACTTGACCCTGGGGTGTCCTTATTCCTCTTATTTTCATCTCTTTTAAGAGACCACATGACCAGTGCAGAATTATCTTTGCTGAAAGTGACTCCCTCCATAGGTTTGGTCTCCTTTCTTACTGCCTCCAAAACCAAGGCATCTTCTATGTCTCATTCGAGGAGAATGAGTACCCCAGCCTGTGCTACCATGTCTCTTCCCTGTTCAAGAGTGATGGTCTTAAACTCATCAACCATTTCTTACTTTATCTCTTCTTCCACCACAGCTCGATCTTTGTGTGGCTGCTCACCTTTCCTCTTTTCACACCTAGCATTAAATTTATCAATGTTCTGCTTCCACACAAATTGCATGAAAGCTCTTGATGTGACAAATTTATTATCAGCCAAGAAATATTCACTGGCTTTCTTGATCTCAGGATCCCACTCCTGGCCTTTGAACTCATTAGCAGTGATGTTCATTTCAGCAGTAAGGGGCTCTTCTGGCATTCCCTCTTCCACTTCATCATATGTGTATGCTATCTCTCCAAGGCTGCCTAACTATAAGAGTTGCTTAGCTACTGCCCATTCATCTCCTATATGAATAGGGGATTGAGATGGAGAGTACAAAGGTTCATCAGATTGTACTTCTTTTCCCACTCTTTGTTTCTTTGGGATATCTTGAATGTCAATGACATCCTGTATCTTCCTCTTCCCTTTTGAGGTAGAGGGCTCCCCTGTTGTAGGCATCAGCACACTGTAGTTGGACTTCTTGTGCAACATATAATCACTAGGAGGGATTGCTCTGGTAGATGTAGACCTATTTAGAACCAGTCTTGCTTTCTCAGGGTTGTTCTTAATTACAACCTCCCTCTTTTCTTTGAATGTTTGCATCACATCCTCAAAACAAAGAACTAAGAACTTTATCTTCTCAAAAGGGTGAAAGCTAGACAAAGGGTCATAACTAGTGTCAAATTGGTGTACAAATTCTAAAGCCTTTTTGTAGGCCACCCACTTTTCATTCCTTAGCTCTTTCTCATCTAAATCAAACTCATTCCTAATGAGGTCTTTAGGAAACTGGAATTGGTGGGGTCTACCTCTGCATATTGCCCTCTTTCTGAACATGTCATTGAAGAAATCTTCAGGGTTAGCACATTGGGATACTATAGTTGACAAATGATGCAGTTGAAGTATTTCTTCAAAACACTTCCAACCTCCTTTAATTATCACAAATTGGTGTGCTATGGTGACTGTATGGAAAATGGTCCCTTTACCTTTGCCTGTTAACTCTGCCTCCTGCACACCACCAATCTACGTGAGGATCTCTACAATTCCCACTTTAAGAGGGACCTAATAAGGTAATAAAAATGGAGTGTCTTTGAAGCCATATACTCTGAAAACTATGGAGATAGGGTATAAGTAGATATCACCCCAATTGTGGACAATTTTAACATTCTCAGCAAATTCTTTTGGCCTAATGAATTCCAAAAGAACCTTAGGAATTCTTGGATTTTCTGAACAGATAAGAATCCTAATCCTAGATGCAAAACATTTATCAAACTTCAAGAAGCTTGCATCTTCTTTGTCCCATGATAGCACTGTACTCCATAACTACACTGGCATCTTTTCTCCATTTTTCTCTTTCACAATATGCATTCCACTTGCAAAATAGTCACCACCTTTGAATAAAAATAGATGCATGAGGAGGGAGTACCATCCAAAAGGCCTATCCACCTTCCCATTCTTAATTCCTATCAATCCTTCATGGATGGCATCAGTGATATAGGAAGCATAATCTAAAGTTATTGCCAAAGAAGGGTTCAAAATTTGAGCAATCATTAGCAGGTAATGAGTTGGCATATTTGCCTCAGCATCTTCTCCTAGAACTTGGCAGAGTGACCAATATAATCCTTTGGCCCTAAGGGTAAACAAATTTAAAGAAAAAGGCTCCTCAGTGTTAGGTCCTACAACTGTTAACCCACCTATCTTCACAAAGAATTCTTTAAGAGGCCCATTTCTAAGGTGGTTCCTCTGCACACTCTAAACCTAAGCTAGTGATTTAAAATTAATAGGCTCTAGAAAATTGGTAAATTCACTAAGACAAAAACCATTTCTAAACTCCTCATTATTAATTTCAATGAGGGTTTTCCCACTTATATCCTTGACACTTCTTGTGATTGGGTCATAGTTGTGTGCAATCTGAGTTAGGAGATCCACATCCATGAATACTCTAGGGACCACTAATTTGCCTACATCCAACTCCCAGATACTGTTCATTAGGGCTGGGGAGTTTCTCATGCCAAATCCAACCTTAAATAATCCCAACCTAGACAACCCAATTTGAGGGTCTCTTAGCCAGTTACTCTTATCATATAATCCCTCGCCTATTTTAGGCGAGGACGAGTTCTTTTACCTTTACAGCCACATTAGTTGACATCGTCAACTATTCAAGGAAGTCATCACAGATAGCCCTCTTTTGGTAATTAACCTTTCCTGAGAATTCTCCTTTAGGATCCATCTTAAAAACTATGCAAGCAATTTAACTATTGCCCCCAATTGTTCTGTGACAAATAAAGACCTCAATTAAAACACACTGTTAAGTAATTTCCAAACAAGAATATAAGAGAACCTATTTTTTGCTTGAAGAAATTTTCTCTACAACTGAAGAAATTTGCTCTGCAACTACTCTTCAAAATGATGCCTTCATTCAATTAATGTGAAATCATATACAGTAGTCAGGCTCTTAACTGTGACATTGATACTACATGCTTTGGCCATCCCTTCATAATTGAATTCATAGAAGAATTCAAAAATTTCACTCCAATGGGTCATAACATGCTTGTGTATTTTCCTTTCGCTCTTTCACCATTTCGCAGAGCATAACATCCTAGCAATTTTACTTAATGAAATTGCACTAGCCATCCGATCAGATGAGACTTGATTGATCTTTACACTATCTTAACCTCTCTGCCTTTGCATCAGGCCCTACCTCTTTTCGCTATTTTGCAAGCTCTATCCCTCGAGCACTTTCCTTTCACAAAGCTATGCCAAGCATTAGATGAAACTCTAACCACCTGACTTTTAACTCCTATCAGGACCGTCAACCTTTTCACTAACCATGCCTCATCTTGATAGCTAATGGTTTTTTGCCACTTCACTGAGGTTAATCTGCTTACACCTTCGGGCCACGAAACAACGAGGAGCATTGGATCAATCTTAAGATGAACATCTTTTAAGCGAGACCTTCATTACTTACCCCGCTTATTTACCAGTTAACAAATGCCACATGGCACTCGGCCATTAGCCTTGGAGAACCCTTCGAGTTTAGTTCAGAGTCAACCACGTGTCTTATCTCTTGCATAATCGTCGGTTACACCTTGGCGGGTCTTGAATCACCTTTTGAAACTACATGTTAATTGACACATCACCATCAATCCTTACAAGAAGCAACAACTGTCATTCCACATCATGCTGGGAAAAAATCTCTTTCTCTTTCGCCTTTTTATAGGCCTTACCCCTCAGTTGATTTGTAGCCACGAAACAACGAGAATCCTTGGATCAAAATAGAGTTGGTCCCTTTTTACCTTTATGCTTTATCTACTCTTCGGGCCCACCTTTTCCTTTCGCCATTTCATAGGCTTTTAAACATGAGCATCTTACCCTCGCAAAGCTACATGGACCGTTAGATTATATCAAACTTGTTCGATGCTTAACAACCTACTTGAATCTGGCAGACTTGGATTATCTGACTTAGCATTATCCACTTGGTGTCTAGTCATTCCCGAACTGACATGTCAACTTTTTACTCGCTGAGAGAAAACTTTAGGATCCACCTCATCCTTGCCACCTATATCTGCTAGGTCATTTATTATCCTCCAGCATGACTCATCTTCTTGGACCCACCTTTTAATCCTTAAATCCGATTCGCTGACCACTTTGATTTTTGGCCACGTGTCATTATCCTACTTGCCATCTCAACTAGCTGGACTACTTGCTTGGAATGCCATGTCATTTTGTTGTTTCATGAAAGCTATCTTTTGAGCATCTCTCTCCTACGAAACTGCGCTAGCCGTTAGATCTTTGGGAACCTATGCATCTGTTATGCCTCTTATGAACCTCTTCTGCCTAGGCCAAAAAACCTTTCGCTATTTTGCAGGGCATAACATGTGAGCATCTATCAGCCACGAAATAATGAGGACCATCTATTTCTCTTGAACTTGATCACCTTTTAGCCATGGAAAATTCTTCGCCGCTGGGTCCCACCAAACCTTTTCACCATTTCATGAAAGGTAATTTACTCACTAATTTCGGCTGTGAATCAATGCTAGCCATTAGATCTTGAGTGAGATGGAGTCTCGTTAAACCAAACCAAATGCACATAGTTGAACATTCTTTTCCCTTTCGCTATTTCACATAGCTTAACACACCCGCAACTTCGCTTAGAAATGGTGAAAGCCATAGATTCATCTGGAAATTGCACAACACTTACTGGACCCGACAACATTAGAAGGAAAAAGACATAAGGCATAAATTTTTTTACGATTATTTAACGACTGCCTAGGTAAATAACAAGCGGGGACACTTCACATGACCCCAAGACCCATTACTTAAGTGAATAAAGTAACGCAGGAATAGAAACCAAAGGGTTTTGATCAGAGCGATTTAAAACTAAAACCCTTAACCCTTAAAGACCTAAAACAAATTTGAAGCAGTTAATAGCATATCTGACTCAAAATCTCAAAAACCTAGCCAATCATAGGAAATGAAAACCCATTTCTTAAATAGTGATAACATCACCCTCTTCAACCAAAATAGAGAGGTTGTCCAAAAAACATGCCACTCAAGAAAGATGCCACCCTTCTAGAGTTTGCAAAGAAAGACCCGATTGTTCATGTAAAGAGGCCCCCCAAAAAAAGAACCACAGTTTCTCATAACAAACAAAGTCCAATACACATGGAAGAATACCAAAAATTATCACTCATCTCAACAAACACCAAAAAGGTGAGAAGACTCTCCAGTGGAAAAGAACTCCAATGCTCATGAATATTAATAAAAAATATAGAGTGATGTGATGGTAGAACAAAGGCAATGATGTAGATTGCAGCCAACCAAAAGGAAGAAGCATCAAATATTTGTTATTAAGTTTCTCATACACCAGTCAAACATGCATAGAAGCTAAAAATGGAGCCTCATACAAAATAACAGACCCGACTATGAGTTCACTTGAAAACAAATGAGCCATTGTTTTCTTGTATGGGAGAGATCGCGAAGAAATCAAATTAATTTCCACCAAAACCTAAAGTCTTTGTTACATAGACTCCAAATTATAGAAAGCATGAAGGTTCATTGGAAAAATGGCAAAACAAATGCCACCAAAGACCAAAATACACTATGCAATAAGACCAAGAAACTCTAGGATAAGTGCACCAAGTTGTGGTACCAAAAAGTGGCATTTTCATAAAAATGCATCATTGGCATGAAAAGGTCATCCAAACCTACAGGTTGGATGTCCAAGGTAAATCCAACCCAAAGGGTAGGTATTCTCCCAAGAAAACCATTTACTGAGCACCAAATATGGCACTCACTTTATTTGGCACTCGCCAAATAAAAAATTTTGAATTTTCACATTTGGCGCTCACCAAATTTGAAAAGTCAATTTTATGCATTTGGCGAGTGCCAAATTTGGTGCATGCCAAATGTTTTGCATTGTCTAATGTGAAGGTTTTGTGAGTGTATATTTTCCAATCTAGGCACAAGTTATATCCACCCCTGAAGAAGAATATATACATGAAATATAACATTTAAGTATTCCTCTATAGGACTTATAATGTAGATTCTAGTTTTTAGAGGATCATATAAAATTTCAGACAGTCAAATTTTAGTAATCAGCATGTCAAATTTCATTTATCAGCATGCTCCTATTAGAATTCTTTAGTTATGCATCTCACTCTCTTTATCTTCCCCAAACTGTAGACCTATCTCTCTCCCTCTCTTGTCTCTCTCACTTCTCTATCCTTGACTCTCTCCCTCTCTCTTCTCTCGCACTCTCTTATCGTTTCTCTCCCCTCCCACTCCTTTCTCTTGGTCACTACCTATCCCTTTTATCCTATCTCCCCATATCTAGGGTTTTCCCTCCCTCCCTATTCACCTCACTACATCTCCCTCCCTATATTATTAACCACCTTTCTCTCCCCCTCTAGGTTTCTCACTTATCTAATTGTCCACCCTCTAGTTCTCTCCCTCCCTCTCCACCCATTTGTCCCTTCTCCTTACCTCTATCTATTTATGCACTCTCTCCCTCTCTTCTCTCTCTCTCTCTCTCCAAACCTATCTATCTCCTTATTCTCTAGGTCTCTCACTTCCTCCATGTCTACCTCTATATCCATCTCCTCTTACTCATCTATTTTTTCTTCTCTCTTCTATTCTCCATCCCTCTCCTCTCTAGGTCTCTACCTTCATTTCTTCCTCTCTCCCTCTCTATCTCCCTCTCCCACTCTCTCATCTTCTCTCTTCCTCTCTTATTCTCTATCTTCATTGTCTAGGTAATTACCCCTCCATATCACCCTCTCTCCCCTCTCTAGGTTTCTCCCTCCCTTCCTCTCCACTTATCTACCTCTACATATAGGTCTCATTACCCACCTCTCTTTATCCCCCTCTATCTATCTCACTCCTCTCTGGCCATCTAGGTCTCTCACCTATATATATGCCCCCTCTATAGTTCTCTCTATCCCTCTCTACCTCTCTCTCCCTCCTCCTTAACCCTATCCATTTATGAACTCCCTCCTTTTCTCTTCCTCCCCTAGCCTCTTTATCTCTTTCTTCCATAGGTCTCTCACTCCCTCCATTTCTACCTCTCCATCCATCCCCTCTTACTCCTCTCTTTTTTCTTCTATCTCTTCTCTTCTCCTTGCCTCCCCTTTCTAGGTCTCTCTCTTCATTTCTTCCCCTCTCCCTCTCTACCTCCCCATCCATACATACCCCCATATATATCTCACTCCCCCACTTTTTTATTCTCTCTTCCTCTTTATTCTCTCTCTCTCTACATTCTAGGTCATCAACTCTCTCTCACCTCTCTAGGTTTATCACTTCCTTCTTCTCCACCTGTCTACCTATTCATTTTATCTCATTACTCACCTCTCTCTCCCCCCCTCTATCTATCTCATTCCTCTCTCTTTTCATCTAAGTCTCTCATCTCTCTTTCCCAATATAGTTCTCTCACCTATCTATGTGTCCCCTCTCTAGTTCTTTCCCTCTCTCTTCTCCTCTATCTCCCTCCCCCTTTACCCCCATTTATTTTTTAACTCTCTCCTCCTCTTCTCTCTTTCCCCCCACCTCTCTATCTTCTCATTCCCTAGGTGTTGTAGTCCATCCATGTCTAACTCTCCCTCAATCCCCTCATACTCTTCTCTCTCTTTATTCTTTCATCTCTCCTCTTATCCATCCATCCCATTTATAGGCATCTCCATTCTTTTCTTCCCCTCACCCTCTCTATCTCCCTCTCCCTCTTTATCCCCATCTCTCACTCCCTTCCCTGCTAATTCTTATTCTCTCTTTACCATTTACATCATCAGCTTTCCATCACAACCTGTCTACCCCTCTCTAGGTTTCTACCTCATTCCCTCTCCACCTCTCTACATCTCCATCCATATCTCATTACCAACCTCTCTCTATCATCCTCTCTCTATCTCAACCCTCTCTCTCACACCTCTCTCCCCCTCTAGGTATCTTATATCTCTATATAACCCATCCAGGTAGGTGCATGAGCATGGTGGGACATACAACCCCTTAGGAAACCATTATTGCCTATCTTAGAACACCATATGACCTCTTAGGACAACATATGGTATCGTTACAAGTCATATGGTGTGCTAAGGGGTCATATGGTGTTGTTAATAGTCATATAGTATCCTAAGGGGTCATATGGTGTCCTAAGGGATCATATGGTGTTCTATGACCCCTTAGGATACCATATGATCTCTTAGAACACCATATGAGCCCTAACGACACCATATGGTGTCCTAAGGGGTCATATGGTCTCCTAAGGGGTCATATGGTGTCCTAAGGGGTCATTTGGTGTTTTATGACCCCTAAGGACATCATATGACCCATTAAGACACCATATGACCCATAACAACACCATATAGTGTCCTAAGTGGTCATATGGTGTTCTATGACCCCTTATGACACCATATGACCCCTTATGACACCATATGACCCCTAATGACACCATATGGTGTCATTAGGGGTCATATAGTGTCTTAAGGGGCCATATGGTGTCGTTAAGGGTCATATTATGTCCTAAGGGATCGTATGGTGCCCTAATGGGTCATAGAATACCATATGACACCTTAGGACACTATATGATCCCTAACAACACCATATGAATCCTTAAGACACCATAAGACCCCTAAAAACACCTTATTTTTGTCTTGAGGGGTCATATGGTGTCACAAGCGGTCATGTCATGTATTAGGATGTTAAAAGAGGTCATATGGTGTCCTAGGGGGTCATACAACACCATATGATCCCTCAGGACACCATATGACCCCTTAGGACACCATATGGTGTCATTAGGGGTCTGTATGGCCACTTGGAGGCCCAAAATCAAAGAAATCCTTGAGCCCTTACCAAATGAATGGCAGTCCATTTTGGGAGTTTGGGTTTTTTGTGCATTCTTTGTGAGAGGGAGCCCTAAAAGACTGGTTAGGAGGCCTAATTGGTCCTAGTCCTTGTAGCCCTATTTTGTAAGAAAAACACAAAATCGTGAAATCGGTAAGGGGTTAGAATCTTGAAACCTCTTGGGGGCTCATGAATGGGTGGATAGACCTCGAAATAGACTAGAAACAACCTTGCTAATACCTTGGTAGGTGTGGAACAAGAATAGCCCTTATTAGCCATAGTAAGGGGTTTTGAGTCTCATGAGTAGGTGAGACCTTAGGAGTAGCATAGCAACTCATTGGTGGGTGGATTGGGCAAGGTCAAGGGATTCCTAAAGCAAGGGAAGTCCTAGAGACCCTATGGTGTGAGGAGAACACCAAGTGATCCAAGGAAAGGATCCAAGAGCATAGACTAGGCTAGTCTATCCCAAGCACCAACCCATCATATGACCCCCTACGACACTATATTACCCTTTTTAACATCCTAGTACATGACATGACCACTTATTACACCATATGACCCCTCAAGACACAATATGTTGTATTTAGGGGTCATATGGTGTCCTAAGGGATCATATGGTGTCGTTAGGGATCATATGGTGTCCTAAGGGGTCATATGATATTCTATGACCTATTAGGACACAATATAACCCCTTATGACACCATATGACCCCTCACAACACCATATGGTGTCATTAGGGGTCATATGGTGTCTTAAGGGGTCATGTGGTGTTTTTGGAGTCATGTGGTGTTCTATGACCCCTTAGAACACCATATGATCCCTAATGACACCATATGATGTCCTAAGGCCTCATCTGACGTCGTTAGGGGTCATATTGTATCCTAATCAGTCAAATATTGTTCTATGACCCCATAGGACACCATATGCCCTCTTAGGACACTATATGGTTTTTTGAGGGGTCATATGGTGTTGTATGGGGTCATATGGTGTCCTAAGGGGACATATAACACCATATGACCCCTTAGGACACCATATGGTGTTTTTAGGGGTCATATGGTGTCCTAAGGGCTCATATGGATTCCCATGGGGTCATATAACACTATATGACCCCTTAGGACACCATATGTTGTCATTAGGGATCATATGGTGTCTTAAGGGGTCATAGAACACCATATGGTATCGTTAGGGATTATATGTTGTTGTATGGGGTCATATGGTGTCCTAAGGGGTCATATGGTCTGACCCCTTAGGACACCATATGACCCATTAAGAAATCATATGACCCCTTAGAACACCATATGGGGATGTTAGAGGTCATATGGTGTCCTAAGGGGTCATAGAACATCATATGACCCCTTAGGACACCATCGGACCCCTTAGGACACCATTGTATATTGTTAGGGGTCATATGGTATCCTAAGGGGTTATATAACACTAAATGACCCCATAGGACACCATATAACCTCTAATGACACCATATGACCCAAGCTTGGCCTCACCCACTTTCTCTCCTATCGAATGCCCCTACTATTCTAGGGGTATCCTGTAATCTTCACTTGTGAAGGATTTCGATCGGGTTGCCATTCAAATAGTAGGGCATGAACTAACCTGCTGCTATCTTAGCCGACTTGAACTAACCTGCTTAGCCAATGCTAAATGACCACCCATGCATGTAGGGGTGCCACCCTTCCCACACCTGGGGGTGTAACAAGGTAGGCCAGGGATAGTTATGTCCTATCCCCACCAACATCTCAGATACCACAGACCCACCAATGTATGTCATATGGTGTCCTAAGTGGTCATAGAACACCATATGACACCTTAGGATAACATATGACCTCTTAGGAAACCATATGACCCCTTTGGACACCATATGGTGTTGTTAGGGGTCATATGGTGTTCTAAGGGGTCATAAAACACCATATGACCCCTTAGGACACCATATGGTGTCATTAGGGGTCATAAAACACCATATACCCCCTTAGGACACCATATGGTGTCATTAGGGGTCATACGGTGTCCTAAGGGGTCATAGAAGACCATATTTCCCCTTAGGACTAATGGTATGATGAAAGAATAGGCATCTAGTAGAATACTAAGAGGGGGGGTTGAATCAGTATACTCAAAAACTGATACAAAGTTCCCAAAATCAAACTCAGTTAAACAAAGTAATCATATCTCAGTCAAGATCAATATTCATAAGAATACTTGACATCAACTGGTTTAACTGTTATGACAACTTTAACAGTAAACAACTTCAATCTTATGAATATCAATAATGCTTAATCATAACTCAACATATTCATCTCTTAATGCTTCTACTTAGCATGCCTTATCAGAGATTAACCAAATGAACAAATAAGATCACAACCACAAAAGCATTCACCACTTGACACAAATGTTTATATGTGGAAAACCCAAATAGGTAAAAATCATGATGAGATGAGACTCACAAGGATAGCTATCTGAACTCTTTCAAAGTTCACCCTGTTAGGAGCCAAAGCCTATTACAGCTTTACAATAAGTCATGTTAAGAACTAATTCGAGTTTGGAATCACCTAGTAAGGGATTTACAAATATGCCTTGTCAGAAGAACAATACCTTGTCAGGAGTAACCTCGCATGAGGATTTAAGAATCCAAGCTAATGGACCACCTTGTTAGAGGATTTGATGAGTAACCAAGCTTGTTAAAGCTTACCCAGTTAAGGGATTTAACTTCTATTGTAATTGTTAGAAAACAACAATTTAGTTGATCTATCTAAATAGCACTACTTTTTCTTGATTAGATCCTTCTATAGCCTTCAATCTGCCTTCACTCAAAGTGCAGATCCATTCATCAGTTTGGCAACTACACACTAAACAGTTTTTCTACCAACCTTGCCAACAACCTTAACAAACAACTTTATCAACCTTAAGTAGAAATCAATTAGGTCAGTAACACAACAAAAACCTAATTCTCATCATCGAGATTACAAACAAGTCAGTACAATCTTGACTATTACAAATTATGAAAATCTCTTCATATTCTTCAAGACAATTTCAACCGCTCCATGATCACTACTCTATTAGAATTTGTAACTCATCACGCGTTGTGCATTAGATACAATCCATTTTTCTCCTTCCCTAGACAAGAATAAACACACCAAAATTATTTGAACAATCTCCTTAATCAACTGATCACACATGTCTCCATCTTTACTACTTATCAGATAACAAACCATCAAACTTGGTTGGTTAGGGTTTAACAGTTGATAGGTTTACCAGTTACATTACATAGAAAGGTTTTACCCTTTACACCGGTTCAACTCACAAACTTAACATATAGGTTTACAACATCTTCCACAAATCTCTTCTTACTGGTTACTAGCCAATATAAAAAACAACAATATTAGCAACAACATGAATACCATTTACCAGTTCAATTGACATCAATGACAACATATCATTAATGCAATCTTGATGCAAAATACCAACAAACTCAAAATGCCAACAATCTCCCCATTTGGCATTGATGGAAATACAAATATCAACGCCTCTGATTGCTACTGAGATTGATGAGATTGGTGAACAGGAATCCTGGTTTACATTACCAAATATTCACCTTGCTTTGTTTGTCTTCAACTTGCCGCTAGTTCACTCAATCAGAAATGTAATTCTTCTCCCCAATCACATAATTCTTCTCCCCCTTTGAGAGAAATGCTAAAGTGAAAGTAAAACATGTAATTATTCTCTCATTGTGATGTTGATGTCTCCCCCGTGTAATACATCCACACCTTTATCAATCCATATAAGATTCTACAAGTGGTTCAGGGACTGATGCAATCAGCATCATGCTTAACTAACTTCATGAAGAGGGACAACCCCCAATTGACTTATAAGATACTCAAAAGTGGTCTTAGGCAGAGGTTTGGTAAAGATATCTGGAAGTTGCTCCTTGGTAGAAACATGCTCCAAGATAACATCTTTACTTTGAACTTTTTCCCTCAAGAAGTGATATTTCAATTCAATGTGCTTAGTCCATGTGTGCAAAATAGGATTTTTTGAAATGTTTATTGCACTTGTATTATCACACAAAATCTTTATAGGTTCTAATATTTCCATCTTCAAACCTTCCAAAATGTGCCTCATCCACATAGCTTGTGTGCAATTCATATAAGTTGCTACATACTCAGCTTCAATAGTAGATTGTGAAGTGCAACTCTGCTTTTTACTACTCCAAGAGACTAGCCTTTCTCCTAAAAAAAATGCTCCACCGGATGTACTTTTGTGATCATCAATGTTTCCTACCCAATCAGCATCTATGTATGCTTTCAGATCAAAATTTCCACCATATGGATACCATAACCCATAGTCAACAATCTCTTTCAGATATCTAAAAATTCTCTTAGTTGCCATCAGATGTTCCTCCTTTGGATTCTTCTAAAATTTAGCAACAATACCAACTACATGGGCAATATTCGGTCGACTGTGAACAACATAGTGTAGTTTACCAATCATTGACCTGTATTCCTTTTCATCTACAGACTTGGATGCATCTTCCTTGGATAATTTAGAACCAGTAACCATTGGCATTCCAACTGGTTTACAGTCACTCATACTGAAAGTCTTCAAAAACTCTTTCACATACTTGGACTGAGTAATGAAAATACCATTCTTCATCTGCTGTAGTTGTAAGCCTATGAAATTTTTTATTTCCCCTACCAATGACATCTCAAATTTATTTTTTATTATATCTATAAAACAATTACTCATGTCATCATTACCTCCAAATATAATGTCATCTACAAATACTTCACTAACCAATATTTCATCTCATTTAGACTTGAGATAAATGTTGTTGTCATCATTGGTTCTAGTAAAGCCTATCTTCATCAAATGAGTATGAAGCCATTCATACCATGCTCTAGGTGCCTTCTTTAATCCATACAAGGCATTATGCAATTTTCATACTATGTATTCCTTATCTGTCAATGCATAACCATCAGGATGCTCTATATGGACCTCTGCTTCCAATATCCCATTCAAGAATGCAGACTTAACATCCATCTGGTATACCTTGAACTTTTTATGAGCTACAAATGCAAGAAATGTTCTGATACCTTCCAGTCTTGCTACTGGTACAAAATTTTCTCCATTGTCTTCTCCTTCTTCTTGTGCATAACCTTTGCATACTAATCTTGCCTTATTCTGAACTACAACACCATCTTCATTTAACTTATTTCTGAACACCCATTTAGTACCTATAACATTCTTGTTTACCAGTCAAGGTACCAGGGTCCAAGTATTGTTCTTCTCAATTTGATCTAACTCTTCCTCCATAGCTTTCACCCAATGATCATCACCAAATGCCTCTTTAGCACTTCTAGGTTCAAAGGTGGATATCATGCAAGAGTTCTCTCTTATTCTCCTTATAGTTAGTACTCCAGCATCCTTATCCCCAATTATCTATTTAGGAGTGTGATTCAGTCTCACATACCTAGGAATAACATGATCATTCTCTTCAGGTTCAGCTTCATCATTGTCATCTTCCTCTGAATTTATTCATTCTGTTTGAACAAGTTCATTAGGATTTTCTTTACCAATTTCTAATTTAACAGTTTTAGGTTCCAAAAGAAAAATGCAAGGATCTTCATCCTTTTTCTCAAAACTGGTTCCTTCTACAATTTCAAGACATTTATCTACACGAACATCAACACTATCAACATTTTCTATGTCCTATTGTTGAAGCATTTATAGGCCTTACTCTTGGTAGAATAGCCAAGAAATGTGCCTTCATCACTCTTAGCTTGAAATTTGCTTATGTAATCACCTCTTTTAATAAAACATTTGCTACCAAATATTTTAAAATAGCTAACATTAGGTGATCTCCCATACCAATACTCATATGGGGTCTTGTCCTTACCTCTTTTTACCAGAACTTGACTCATTGTGTACACAACTATACTTAGAGCTTCTTTCCAAAAAAATTTTGATACACCACCTTGTATCAACATAGTCATAGCAGCTTCAACCACTGAGTAAATGTTTCTTTTTGCTATAACATTCTGCTGTGGTGTCCTTGGTATAGAAAGTTGCCACTTGATACCATTATCATCACAATATTTAGTGAACTCTGCAAAAGTGAACTCACTACCTTGATTTGTTCTTAGATATTTTATATTTTTGCCACTCTCTTTCTCAGCTAAGGCTCTGAATGCCTTGAATTTACCAAAAGCTTCATTTTTATCCTTCAAGAATGTGGCCCACATCATCCTTGAACAATCATCAGTGAAGATCATGAAGTATCTGTCACCTTGAATGCTTCTTGTTCTTATTGGTCCACATAGATCTGTAAGAACCAAATCGAACAAGTTCTTTGCTGAGAAGGACTTGCTCTTAAAAGTTGAAGAAGTCATCTTTCCTAGTTGACATTCTTTACAAAGAGAATTATCCAGTTTGTCTAGCTAAGGCATACCCCTTACTGTCTTAGACTTGCTTACTTTAATAATATTGTCAAAATTAATATGACAAGATCTCTTATGCCAAAGCTAACTATCATCCCCTTTCACAATCAAACAGCTGCTAATTTTAGGATTGAGATGAAATAGATTACCTCTAGTTTGTTTACCAGTTTCAATCAATTCTCCTTTGTTGTCAAAGATTTTTCATATACCATTTCTTAATTCCAATGGGTATCCTCTATCGTTAAGTTGTGCCACACTAAGAAGATTGTTCTTTAGGCCTTCAACCTAATAGACATCATTAGTACTACTTTTCCCATTAAGAGAAATAACTCCCTTACCTTTAACCATACAGGGTGAGTCATTGCCAAATCTGATAACACCACCATCAAATTCCTTTAGGGAAATAAATTTTCTCCGATCATCGGTCATGTGATGTGAACAACCACTATCAATGATCCAATCATTAGAGTTATCCATTCTGGATACTAGTGCCTTCTGATCTGATATTTTTTCCTTAATTGTTACAAACACAATACCTTCACTAGCATCATCATCTGATTCTTCATCAGTAACACCACTGTCAATAGCTACAAGACAATCTCTCTTGCCTTTACCCTTATATTTATTAAATTTTTCTCTCTTGTATTCATTTTCACCATTAGGGAAATTTGCTTCTATATGACCAATCTTGTTGCATGCAAAACATTTTAAAGGTAGCTTACCTCTATATTTACCAGTGCCTCTAGGCATTCATTTTACCAACAATGCTTCAAGTTCTACTAAGTTGTCTTCATCTTTAGCATCTCTGTTGGGTCTATATTCATAGTTATGGCCGGTATCTCTACTTCTTCTCATAGATGGGTTAGAGACAAAAGCTTTAAATGCAAATTCTAATTTCTATACACTACCATCATAGTCATTTAGTTCAAAAGCAGTAAATTTTCCAATAATAGAGTCAAGAGTTACCTTTGTCTTATCAATGGATTTCAACTCCTAAATAGCTGCAACTCAGATAGCATAGACTAGTATCAGGGTTCTCAATACCTTACTGATTACTATGGCATCTTCCACTTTCCCTCCTGCACTCTTTATCTCACCAACTATCTCTTTAATCCTTTGACTATACTGTTGGCTATTCTCACCTTCAGACATTCTCATGTCGTCAAACTTGCCTCTTAGACTCTCCTCTTTGGAAATATTAACATGTTCATCACCGCTATAAATCTCTTCTAGTTTCTTTCATACTTCATATGTAGTTTCAAGACCATGAACATCTACATATTCAACATCAGACAGGAACTGATAATAGCTTCTAGTGCCTAGTGATTTTCTTGTTGTTCTTTCTTCTGATCATCAGTCATAGGTCCAATAGGTGTAGTATACTTATTTTCTATATGCTCACAATACTGACTACCAACACTCTTAATGTAAATCTTCATTATGTCACTCCATATTCTATAGTTATCTTTGTTGAAATTCAGACCTTCTTTCTTCATCATGATCTACAAGATCTTTTCCTCAAGATATTAGGCTTTTAGACTAAGAGGACCTGATATGCTTTGATACCAATTGATGCTATGGTGAAAGAATAAGTATCTAGTAGAATACTGATTGGGGGGGGGGGGGGGGGGTGAATCAGTATACTGAAAAATAGATAGAAAGTTCCCAAACTCAAACTTAGTTAAACAAAGTAATCATATCTCAGTCAAGATCAATATTCATAATAATACTTGACATCAACCGGTTTAACTGTTATCACAACTTTAATAGTAAACGACTTCAATCTTGTGAATATCAACAATTCTTAATCATAACTCAACATATTCATCTCTTAATGCTTCTACTTAACATGCCTTATCAAATATTAACCAAATCAAGAAATAAGATCACAACCACAATAGCATTCACAACTTGACACAAACGTTTATATGTGGAAAATCCAAATAGGTAAAAACCACTGTGAGATGAGACTCGCAAGGATAGCTCTTTGAACTCTTTCAAAGTTTGCCTTGTTAGGAGCCAAAGCTTATTAGAGCTTTACAATAAGTCCTGTTAAGAACTAATTTCAGTTAGGAATCACCTGGTTAAGAGATTTACAAATATGCCTTGTCAAAAGCACAATACCCTGTTAGGAGTAACCTCACTGGAGGATTTAAGAATCCAAGCTAATGGACCACCTTGTTAGAGGATTCAATGAGTAACCAATCTTGTTAGATCTTACCCAGTTAAGGGATTTAACTTCTAATGTAATTGTTAGAAAACAACAGTTTAGTTGATCTGTCTGAATAGAACTACTTTTTCTTGATCAGATCCTTCTATAACCTTCAGTCTACCTTCACTCAAAGTGTAGATCCCTTCACCGGTTTGGCAACTACACACTCAATAGGTTTTCTACCAACCTTGCCAACAACCTTAACAAAAAACTTAATCTTCCTTAAATAGAAATCAATTAGGTCTATAACATAGCAGAAACCTAAATCTCATCATCAATATTACAAACAAGTCGATACAATCTTGATCGTTAGAAATTATGACAATCTCTTCACATTCTTTAAGACAATTTCAATCATTCCATGATCACCACTCTATTGGACTTTGTAACTCATCACGCATTGTGCATTAGATGCAATCCACTTTGCTCCTACCCTAGACAAGAACAAACCCGTGAAAATGGTTTGAAGATTCTCCTTAATCAAATGATCACACGTGTCTCCATCATTACCACTTATCTGATAACAAACCATCAAACTTGGTTAGTTAGGGTTTAATAGTTGATAGGGTTTACTGGTTACATTACATAGAAATTTTTAACCCTTTACACCAGTTCAACTCACAAACTTAACATACAGGATTACAACATCTTCCACAAATCTCTTCTTACCGATTACTAGCCAATATCAAAAATAGCAATATCAGCAATAACATGAATACCATTTACCGATTCAATTGACATTAATGACAACATATCATTAATGCTATCTTGATGCAAAATACCAACAAACTCAAAATTCCAACAAGGACACCATATGACCCCTTAGGATACCATATGGTGTCCTTAGGGGTCATATGGTGTCTTAAGGGGTCATAGAATACCATATGACCCCTAACAACACCATATAACCCCTTAGGACACCATATGACCCTTAACAACACCATATGACCCCTTAGGAGATGATATGGTATTTTTAGGGGTCATATGATGTCGTAAGGAATCATATGGTATTGTAAGGGGTCATATGGTGTCTTAAGGGGCCATATAGAATCTTGAGTATCAATACGACCACTACCCTCAACCCTATCTACCCTAAACAATTTTCCATCAATCTTGTACCCCATACCATAAAACTTATATCCTCCAACCTATTATCTAAATTCTATATAGGGAGGGAGAATAAAGAGGGGAAAGGGAAGAGTAAAGAGAAAGAGAGATCTACGAAGAAAGGGAGATGTGGGTAGGGAGTGGCTGAGAGACCTAGAGAGGGAAGAGTAGATAGGTGGGGGAGAGAGAGAATAAAATAAGAGAGATAAGTGCACAAAGAGAGAAAGAGGGGTAAGGAGGTGGAAAGGAAATAATTAGAGAGGAGAGAAATATAGAGGTGAGAGATCTAGAGCCTAGGAAGAGAGAGGTGAGAGACCTAGGGTGGAAATATAGAGGTGAAGGAGATAAGGGGGATTAAGAGACAAAGAGGGAGATGTAGATATGTAAAGATGGAGGGAAGAAGAAAAATTAGTATGGAAAGAGAGGTTAGGAGGGAGAGGTATTCATTAAGAGAACACACAGAGAGTGGAGAGAAACAATAAGAAGAGAAGAGAGATGGAGGGAGGGAAGGATAGATATGGAGATGAGGGAAGGTGAGAGAGAGGGAGAGAGTATAGGAGAGACCTAAAGAGGGGAGAGAGAAGAAATGGAGAGAAGAAAGGGGGAGTAATAGGTCTAGTTTTTTTGGTAGATAAAGAGGTGACAAGAGAGATAAGAGAAGGCGAGAGGTCATAAAGGGAGATGAGTAAGGAGTGATGGGGAGAGAGAGGTGGAGAGGAAAGGAGAGAAATAGAGAGGAGATAAATAGAGATATGAGATATGTAGAGCATGAGAGAGAGTTTAAATACCTAGATGGGAGAGATAGAGGAGAGATAGATAGAGGGGCTTAAAGATAGGTGCCTAATGAGATATTAATGGATAAGTATAGAGGTGGAGAGGTAATGAGGGAGAAACCTATAAATTTGAGAGAGGAATGTGGAGAGAGTAGGAGGGAGAGGTGACAACCTAGACATTGGAGAGAGGGAATACATAGAAGAGAAAATATATGACTAAGAGGGGATGGATGGAGATGTATACATGGAGGGATTCATAGACCTAAGGAATGAGGAGATAGATAGGTTTGGAGAGAGAGAATAGAAGGAGAGAGTTCATAAATGGATAGGAGTAAGGGAGAGGGAGAGAAATATGGAGATGGGGGGAGAACTAGAGGGTGGACAATTAATTAGGTGAGATACCTAGAGGGGGAGCGAGAGGTGGGTAATAATATAGGGAGGGAGAAGTAGTGAGGTGAATAGGGAGGGAGGAAGAGACCTAGATATGGGGAGAGAGAAGATAAAAGGGATAGGTAGTGACCAAGAGAATGGAGAGGAAGGGGAGTGAAATAATAAGAGAATGAGAGAGAAGAGAGAGGGAGGGTGTCAAGGATAGATATGGGGTTAAGGAAAGAATGAAAGGTAGAGAAGTTGGGTTTAACTAGAGAGGAAAGAGAGAAGTAAGAGAGATGAGAAAGGGATAGAGATAGGTCTAGATTTTGGGGATGATAAAGAGAATGAGATACATAGCTAAAGATTGCTAATAGGAGCATGTTGATTATTGAAATTTGACTATCTAAAATTTTCTATGATCCTCTTAAAACTTGAATCTACATTATAAGTCCTATAGAGCTGAAACCACTCTCAAACATCCTACCAATATATACATGAAATATAACTTAAAATAAAAGTCACATTTCAATATAAGTCACATTTCAATATGTCTTTTTTCTTTCTTATACTTAAATTTTATATTTCATGTATATATTCTCCTTTGAGGGTGGATATAAATTGTGCCCAGATTGGAAAATCTACACACACAAAACCTTCACATTGGATGATGCAAAAAATTTGGCACGTGCCAAATTTTGCACTCGCCAAATGCAAAAAATTGACTTTTCACATTTGGTGAGTGCCAAATGTGAAAATTCAAAATTTTACATCTGGCAAGCACCATATTCAAAATGGTTTGGATTGGAAACCACCAACCCTTTGGGTTGGATTGTACTTGGGCATCCAATCCAAAGGGTTGGACGACCATTTCAAGCCTCAAACATGTTTTTATATTTTGATAAAAAAAATTCACATATTTTTTGGTTGTGCTCTCCATAAGGTTTGCACGTGTTTCAAAGAAACTAAAAAAAACCATAGAAACCTCAATCTCTCTCTTAGCTATCCAAGCATGTAATTCTTTTCTCATTTTGATTTCATTAAGGCTTCATCTATAATTTCTTTTGTTAGTGTGTCCATTTTTGGTAAAAAACCAACATGCACTATTTTGGGTATAGTTTTTTACACGTTCATCAGATTTTGAAGAAACTTATATTTTTAGAAACTAGACTCCATTCTACACGATTTAAAAAAAAAATTTGATTTTTGATTAGTTATCAAAGATTTCAGGGGGGAGCATGCAATTTATGTTTTTCAGGATGTGTCCACTTTGAAAATTAGTAAAAAATCATATACTCATTAAAAAATTAGCTGAAAAATCTAGCATAGACTACAAGGAGTTAGCTAATTTCTCACTGAAGCGATTTTAAAAATTAAAAAAAAAATGTTAACATTTTAGGGGGGCCACAATAGATGCTATGTTATGTTTTTTGCATAAAAATAGGACCACTTTTTGTGGTCCCCCTTTTTGAAGCCCTTAATCTTCACCATTTTTAAAACAAATTAGTAGTTTAGAAAGTAGACTCGAAGCACTCTGACTCTTGTTCTTTTTGCATCTTCAAATTTGGAGTGTAACTATCTTCAATTTATCATTGAAGTTCGGACTTTGCTGATTTTAGAAAAAAGTGGCATCTTAAGACCCCCTTTTGGTACCACAACTTGGTGCACATACCCTCTGCAACGAAGACTCCAAAGGCAATAAAAAAGTTGACTGCAAAAAAACTTCCTTGTGCATGTGAAAATAAGGAAACAAATACCAATCTAAGAGAAAATCATCACTAGAGGAAACAACATCTCGCTACCTTCAATGATGACCATGAAAAAATCCCCATGCATGCATAAAACAAACCCTCACTAACAAACTAGATCTCTTAAAAAAAGAGGGGGAATTGCAGATCTACTTTGAGACCATGTTAGAGTTGATCGCACAACTCCATAGCTCCCAAAGATATCTTGTCAAGAAACAAGAGAGAAGCAAATAACTATGGGGGCCAGAAGATGACTGATCCAGGAAGGTTTATCATATTGATTATCTACTAACTGAATGAATATACAATTCACAATGAGGTGCTTATAAAGAAAGCACAATTCTAAATTTATAACTAAAGTTCAAGTATGAGGAGCTAAATAAATCTCAACTCTAGTTAACTAGAGGCATAAAAGATAAACTAGGTGCACAACTATCACAACTAAAATAAGCACTCCTAAGTAAACTTAAGAAAAAAAGCATACCTAGTTGTAAAAAAATAACTAATAGCTAAATATGTTCTAAAAATAGCAAACCAAGTAAAAGTGAATAAATCAGGTCAAAGGATGGAAGTGGGACCAATGCAATACCATGAGGTAGGAGAAGAGGTCAAAATGATGCCATCTAGATAGAAAGTGGGAAAAGGGAAGTTTCAAGGTAAAAAATGAAGCAAATTAACATAATCAAGACAATTTTAGGGACAAATCAATATCATAGGATTGAAATGGGAACAAATTGACATTAAGGGGATGAGTTTAAGGATAAAACGATATGATTTGGAGAAAAAATGGGAAGAAGGAAGCGAGACGGGATCGTGTGAATAATAAAGAATAAATCCGTGATTAGGTTAAAAATGAAGAACGTAGGCATTTACCAATTTTTAATGTCTACATTTTGCCCCTCTTTGAGTCAATGTGATTTAAAACGTTTCAAAGAAAATTGAAGAAAAACTACATCAAAAGATTTCCTAGGAACAATAGGATATAAGGGTGCCCCCTTGAGAGATTGATCAAAAAATCTTAGAAAAGAGGTTAATTTATCGACAATGAAATCAAACATAAGTGAAATTTGAGTTAAAATGCAAAAGGTATAAGCGTAGGAAGGTCAAAAAGACTACAACCAATGCAAAGGGGAGTGTGTGCACGTCCATCTAGGTAGGCAAGAGGGTGACAAGGGATCATTTGCACTCTCTTTAGGAAGAATTAGAGCTCTAGAGTAAAGAGAAGTTAGAAAGATGGTGAAAATTTTAAGGGATAATAATCATGGTGAGCATGTGCAGAGCTATTAGTGATCGGAGGGTGTAGGACTAGTCGTATGTACCCCAAATCCCAGTTGTCGATTTTTAATTTGTGCATGCTTTTCTAGGTTGAATCTTTTCATTTTCGATGTGTCGCAGGTGTTTTGGTTAAAATTTACATAGTTGGGTGTATTGTTGGAAGCCTAAGCTACACATTTGGCTAGGTAAGTTGTGCATTTGGCAAAGCCAATATACTAACTGATTATGGTTTGACTAGGATGAGAAATGGTTTGATATAGGTTGACCTAGGGTTTGATCTAAGGCTTAGGTTGGATTGACTAAGATGGAACACTCAGGTACCCAATTAGGGTATAAAATTAGGGTTTATAATTAGGGATTCGAAACTAAGAAACTGGTGGGGAGAAAGGGGTCTTGATGGGAAAGTTTATGTTAACAAAATGTTTTCCCCATGATTTTGTAGGTTGTGCTTTTGACTTTATAGACTCGTGAGTGTCATCCTTCATGATTATCACTACATCATCAACTAAAGAGACATGAGAGAGATTATCTCCTATGTGTAGGACTATATCATATCACATATATGCATGAGAAAAGGGAAAATATGGATCTTATCACTGCATTAGCATAATCATGGAACTCTAAGATAAAGTCATTTTAACTACTGATAGTATAGGCAATGATCACATTGGAGGACATGTGGTGCATACAGAGGATTCTTATCCATGGGGAGATATTTGTGTATGAACCTTCTACTGGGAGAGAGGCTTTGAGCCAGATGTTTGAGGTATTAAAGGATGAGCTTTGCATTGTCAACTATGAGATTAGATGGGAGAATATGGTAGCTCAACATATGAGGTTGCTGACTATCATATGTGCAATGATAGTGGGATTGGTAGTACTAGATAGGAGAGGACATGGATTACCTATTGGATGAGGATGGGTTCTAGAGAGGATTGTTATGGAGGGTACAATATTTGCATGGGGACCATGCATGTTGGGCATGCTATACTTTCATCTACACTAGGTGGCATACATACAAACTTTGGCTATTAGAAGTAGGTTGACTTTATTACATGTTTGAGATTTTGAGCACATAGCGGTGTGTAGACCTATACCAAAAAGACAAGAACAACAAGGATGACCTTATGTATATTGTTATGATGAGGTGATTTCATAGGGACTACTGGGTTAGACATTGTATTGGAGGCATCAACTAGATTGCTTGAGATATTTTACATAAAGACCATAAGGGGATTCCATGGGTTGGTCAGATGATGATGATCATATTCCTTATTGTAGACAAGAGAAGTACCTGATAGGTAGTTCCATTATGAGATAGAGGATTATTAAGGAGCATCTACCATAGAGGGTGAAAAGATAGTTTGGGAAGTGACAAGATGTACCTACAGGTATGGCACATTATGCATGATCCAAGAGGGAGGTTGGAGATTGGGGACTAATGATTAGACTGCATGTAGCATTCATAGAGTTTGAGTAGTTACAACCTAGATAGTGGGGTGTTGGACCAAATGTTATAGACATGGATACGACAACAACACATGATCGGTGGTTTGTAAAGAATAGGTCAGTGCCTTTGATAGATCTAGATGTTCCAATTCTAAGAATGTCACTAGGATGGAGATGGAGGAGAGGATGGGATGAGGTAGAGATGGAGGAGGAGGAGAATATAGATGATGATGAGAGAAAAAATTTAGAGGAGGGGGAGGGAGATGAGGATGAGGAGACAAATGATTAGCATTCCTTGCTAATGGATCAAGTTGATGATGTACATATTCCATAGAATGAGCCTATGTATAGGTCATACCAATAGGTGATGAAGTTGAGCATATTCTTGATGATAGGAATATTAGAGGTGAAGTGAGGTATCAAAGAGAGAACATATCAATGTTAGAGAGACAAATAGTGTCTCTTCAAGGTGACAAGACATCTTGAGATGCTGAGAGAGCATCATTGATTGCAAGCATGGAAAGACTGATAGTGGAGAATGATCATTTGAGTGTTGAGAGGGATAAAATATTGGTAGAGAGTGATACTCTGATAGACTCTTAGGATATAGTAGATAGGACTATGGGAGGTAAAGTGAGCACATTTGATTGTAGATAGGGACAAACTTATGATAGAGAGGGCTATACTTATAGCCTCTTGAGTTATAGTAGTGTCGAGAGCATAGAGAGCATATGAAACTATTTAGGAATTCATCTAGAGTGTCATAGATATTTGTATTTGTGAGGCTATGTGGGAGATAGGAGAGATAGGGAAGGAGGCCAGGTATTGGAGGGATCTATATAAGAGCATGGTGCCAACAAATCAGAGAGAACCATCATATTGGGTGCAGAGCAAGTCATGTTGCAGGACACACTCTTTGATAACAAAAAGCAGTGTCGGGGTGATAGGGCCATTGAGACCACCAAGATAGGTAGGACTAGGGATAGGAGGAGCTTCATCCTCAAGACAAGACAAAGGTTAGGAGGATGGAGGGAGCACCTATTAATACTATGAGTGATAGGGATATGCTTCCACTTATTTAGACATTTTCTTTTGAGATTGTATTGATCTCTGTTAGGTCCCAGAGACAACTGAGAGGGGGGGGGTGAATCAGTTGTCTAATAAATTCAAACCAAAAACTTATTAACCGACTTAATGTTTAATACTGGTGAACCAGTTAAGTATGCCGGTAGACAGTGTTAATAGTAAATTTCTATACTGGTAAGAATTAATGCATGAAACATAAACACAAAGTTACCCACAACACATGACACCAATATTTGTACATGGAAACCTTGTAAGGGGAAAAACCATGGTGGGAAACCTTACCCACAATCAGATGATACTACTATAGATAGTAAGTGTACAAAAAGAGGTCTACACATGCAGAAAGGCCAATCACAAATGGGAATCACACTGACTACAATTGGATGGTTAAATCCAATAAGAATGTACTGCATAAAATAGCATCTTCCTATGCTAGATTTAGTACCGGTGTAATGCTGATATGCTTCTACAAAAACCTAACTTCACCTTCAAATAATATCTTCATGTATGCGTCTGCTTGATCTCGCATATACCTTCACTTAAATCTTTTTTGCATTCCACACTTGATCTTACAAATAAGATCTTACATTTATACCATACCCTAAGACCAATTTTAGTAGGTCGGCTCTACAAGATATTACAATAAAAATATTTTACAAATAATATAATATCTGATGCAATAACTGATTAAACATGTCAGCTTAATGCATTTTCAACAATAATAAATCATCTCCATAGCATGCCATGCTAATCTGGAAAAGATAAACCTATCGGTGTAAACCTAGATAACCTGGACCTATTTGCCGGTAAAAGAAAATATACAAATATGAATATACCAATGATTATTACTTCAAAATAAAGTGTCCACATGATGTCTTCGATATTACCAAGTGTCTTCCATGTCATTCTAGGTACAGGTGAACATTATATCCTGCTGGTTAACCATATACCAATAACTGTTGCACGGATTACTGCTTGCCAATGAATGTTGCTGGATCTCCAAAGTAGGTGTATTCAGTAGGTGTTGACATCAATGACAAAACCATACCAAAATACCAACAATCTCCCCCTTTGGCATTAATGGCAACACAAGATGGAAAAACCATCACAGTGTCAAAACAGAAATGCCAAATAATATCTCCATTTCTCCCCTTGGGAGTAACAATACCAATTTCTCCTTAGATGTATTTTTCAAAATTTATTCCCTAAAAATCTCTTTTTCTTACTAAAAGATAATGTGTTTTTCCATAGATATCTCTCCCCCTTTGACATCAAATGCCAAAGTCACAAAAGGTCAAGTTTATATAAAATACCAACGAATTCAACATACCAACTACTCCCCCTTTGAAGTAGCTTCCTCATCAAATACCGAAATAAAGATTTGTCCATTTAATTATGTCAGTTGATAACAATCATGAACTATCTAAGTCCCTACCGGTGGTGGTATGACTCCAAGCTGATCTCTGAGATACTCAAAAGTTTCCTTAGGCAAAGGTTTTGTGAAAATATCTGCAAGTTGTTCTTTAGTATTCACATAAACTAGTTTTATCTCTTTTTCTTCAACTTTTTCCCTTATAAAATTCAGTTTGATAGAAGCATGTTTTGTTTTAGAATGTAATACCATATTTTCAGATATATCAATTGTTGCAATGTTATCATAGTATATAGTAATAGGTTCCTTGCATTTTACCTTTATGTCTTTCAACATTTGCTTAAGCCAAAGTACCTGTGTATAGTTTGTTGCTGCTGCAACATATTCTGATTCTGCTATTGATCAAGATGTGCAACTCTGTTTCTTACTTAACCAAGAAACTAATCTCTTTCCAAGAAAGAATGCTCCTCCAGTGGTACTTTTTCTATCATCCACATCTCCTGCCCAATTTGCATTTGTAAATGCACATAGATCAAAATTTTCATCTTTAGGATACCATAATCCAAGATTTGTTGTGCCTTGTAAGTACCAGAAAATCCTTTTCACTAATGATTCATGATTTTCCCTAGGATTACTCTAAAATCTAGAAACTATACATACTGTATTCATAATATTAGGTCTGGTTTGTGTCAAATATAGTAAACCTCCTATCATAGATTTGTATCTAGTTGGATTAACAGGTGTAGTTTCATCCCTTTGAGATAATTTGTCATTTGTAGTCATTGGTGTGCTTACCAGTTTAGAGTTCTCCATCCCAAATTTCTTAAGTAGTTGTTTCAAGTACTTAGATTGACTCAAAAATATACCTTTATCAGTCTGTAAAATCTGCAATCCTAAAAAGAATTTTATTTCTCCAATCATAGATATTTCAAATTCTTGCTGCATTTCAAGAGAAAATTCTTTACATAATCCATCTTCTCCTCCAAAGATTATATCATCAACAAATACTTCAATAATCAAGATGTCATCATTAGTTACTTTGTAATATAAATTGCTATCTACATTTCCTTTAGTAAAACCAATCTTTAAAAGATACTTATCCAATCTTGCATACCAAGCTCATGGGGCTTGTTTCAATCCATACAGAGCTTTTCTTAATTTGTAAACCATATCATTGTCATCTATCAAAGAAAATCCATCAGGTTGTTCAATATAAACTTCCTCTTCAAGATCTCCATTCAGAAATGCACATTTAATATCCATTTGATAAACTTTGTAATCCTTGTGAGCTGCAAAAGCCAAGAATAATCTAACTACCTCAATTCTAGCTACCAGTGCAAAGGTTTCATTGTAATCAACTCCGTCTTTCTGAGAATATCCCTTACACACTAGTCTTTCTTGATTTCTGACAACCTTACCATCTTCATTAAGTTTGTTTCTAAATACCCATTTGGTTCCAATTACATTTTTATCTTTAGGCCGGGGAACTAATGTCCAAGTATTATTTTTCTCAATTTTTCCTAATTCTTCTTCCATAGCTTTAATCCAAAATTTATCTTCACATGCCTCATTGATAGATAATGGTTCAATTTGTGAAATAAGACATACCTCTTCATTTGCCAATCTTCCTCTTGTCATAACTCCTTTAAATTTGTTTCCAATTATCTGATCTTCAGAATGATTCAGTCTTACATACTGGGGTGTCTTAGTCTATTGTTGTTCTTCAATTACTATGGAATCCTCTGATGATATCGGAGTAATTGGATCATCATTCTATATCGGTGGATTCATTGTAGGTTCATTTGTCATAACTTTTGTTTCCGGTTCAGAGTCTATATACCTTGAAGTTCCTCTGAATTGTTCATCAATCTTTACATTTGTACTCTCAACAATTTTATGTAATCTTTTATTAAAACATCTATATGCCTTGCTCTTAGATGAATAACCAAAAAATATTCCTTCATCACTTCTAGGATCAAATTTGCCAATATACTCATCTCTTCTAATATAACATTTACTTCCAAAAATTATGAAATACTTAAGAGTAGGAATATTACCAAACCATAGTTCATGAGGTGTCTTACCAGTTTCACCTTTGATGTGAACTTTTTTGAATGTATAGACAATAGTGCTTACTACCTCTCTCCAGTACACATGTGGTAGATTTGCTTCTAATAACATACTTCTTGCTGCATCCAAGATAGTTCTATTTTTCCTTTCAACAACTCCATTTTGTTGTGGTGTCCGAGGTGCTAATAACTATCTTTTGATTCCATTCACTTCATAGAATGTATTAAAATCTTTAGATGTGAATTCTCCTCCTTGATCTAATCTTAAACATTTGATTTTCTTATCGATTTCATTTTCAACCATTGCTTTGAATAGTTCGAACTTCCCAAGTGCTTCTAATTTTTCTCTGAGAAAAGTAAACCAACACATTCTAGAATAATCATCAATAATTAGCATGAAATATCTATCACCTTGTAAGATTTTAGTTCTAGCTGGACCACATAAATCAATGTGAATTAAATCAAGAGCATTATTGGATTTTTCTGGAATACTTTTGAAACTAGCTCTAACTTGTTTTCCAAATTGACATTCCTTACAAATTGTATTCTGAGGTTTCACAATTTTAGGTAGATCTCTAACTGCCTTAGAAGTACTAATTTTTACCATGCAATCAAAATTTACATGACATAGTCTTTTATGCCATAACCAACTTTCATCTATATGTACAATTAAGCATGCCTTTTCACTGTTATTCAAATGAAAGATATTACCTCTATTCTGATTACCAGTTGCAATTTCCAAACCAGTTCTATTCATGATTTTGCATTTTCCATTTTTAAATTGTAATTGTAAATAGTAGACATTGTCAGTGTTATGTTTACCATCAAGAGATATTGAACCCTTACCTTTGATTGAACAAGCTTTGTCATCTCCAAATCTTACTAAACCTCCATTGTATTCTTGAAAGTTCAAGAATTTACCTTTGTCTCCAGTCATGTGATGTGAGCATCCTGAGTCAATAATCCATTCATCCTTTAATTCAACTTTAGCTGCTAGGGCTTGTTCTATTGGTTGAGCAGTAGGTGCCAGTTGATCTTCTGTTATAGCAACAAAAACCCATCCATTGTCTACTGGATCCTCATCAAAATCATCAGTCACACCTTCATCAGCAATGTAACAAGATTTATCTTTGTTCTTCTTAAATCTGTATCTCTGATATTCAGGATTAGGCTTGTATATTCTTCTAGCTTCTTCTCTTAGTCTAGCATGTCTATCAGGGCATCATGAAGCCATATGACCAATCTTATTGCAGTTAAAACATTTAAAAGGTGCTTTACCTTCATACTTACTTCCAATTGGACCTTTTGGCATTTTCCTTGCAAATAGTGCTTCAAGTTCTTCAAGCTCTTCATTCTCCTTCCTAGTTTCTTCAAGTTCTCTTGCATAAAAGGCTCTCCAATCTGATTTGTCAAAAGATGGAGCAGATGATGTTGACGCTTTGAAGGCCAAATCAATCTTTATAGTAGCAACGGGACCAAATTCCTCAATTTCAAAAGCTGAAAGTTTTCCAATCAATGTATCCCTAGTTATTAATGTATTAGGCATTATTCTCAACTCATTTATAGTAGTAACCTTCATTTTATATGCCAGTGGAAAACCTCTTAAGATTTTTGAAACAATCTCATCCTCACTCAAGGTTCCTCCACAACATTTGATACCCAAAACAATTTCATTTACTCTTTCCATAAAAGCAGAAATCCTTTCATCTTCTTCCATTTTCAGATGTTCATACCTGACTCGGAAGCTTTCAAGTTTTGCAATTTTGACTGTGGAATCTCCTTCATTCAGTGTTTCCAAATGATCCCAAATAGCTTTAGTAGTAGACCTATTTGATAATCCCATGATTTGTTGATCTGATAATGCGCTCAAGAGTGCTTCTCTTGCTTTGCAATCATTTTCTTCATCTTTGGCTAAGGTAGTTGGAGCAGTCTAACCAGCTACAACATTAGTATAACCATTCTTAGTAACTTCCCAGATGTCTTTACCAATGCAATTCAGATGTGTCTCCATTCTAATCTTCCATATCCCATAGTTGGTTCCATCAAGTTTAGGACTGTCCTTCCTGAAATAATTAGTAGACATTGGATCTCCTCAAGTTGTTAAACTTCTGCAAAAAGAGGACTAAGCTCTTATACCAATTGTTAGGTCCCAGAGACAACTAAGAGGGGGGGGGGGGGGTGAATCAGTTGTCTAATAAATTCAAACCAAAAACTTATTAATAGACTTAATGCTTAATACCAGTGAACCAGTTAAGTATGTCGATAGACAGTGTTAATAGTAAATTGCTATACTGGTAAGAATTAATGCATGAAACATAAACACAAAGTCATCCACAACATATGACACCAATATTTGTACATGGAAACCCTGTAAGGGTAAAAAACATGGTGGGAAACTTACCCACAATCAAATGATACTACTGCAGATAGTAAGTGTACAAAAAGAGGTCTGCACATGCAAAAAGGCCAATAGCCTAGAGCTCACTGCTCAATCACAAATGGTAGTCACACTGACTACAGTTGGATGGTTAAATCCAATAAGAATGTACTGCACAAAATCACATCTTCCTATGCTAGATTCAATACTAGTGTAATGCTAATATGCTTCTACAAAAACTTAACTTCACCTTTAAATGATGTCTTCGTGTATGCCTATGCTTGATTTCGCATATACCTTCACTTAAATCTTTTTCACATTCCACACTTGATCTTACAAATAAGATCTTACATTTATACCATACCCTAAGACCAATTTTATTGGGTCAGCTCTACAAGATATTACAATAAAAACATTTTACAAATAATATAATATCCGATGCAATAACCGATTAAACATGTCGGCTTAATGCATTTACAACAATAATAAATCATCTCCATAGCATGCCATGCTGATCTAAAAAAGATAAACCTATCAGTGTAACCCTAGATAACCTGGACCTATTTGCCAGTAAAAGCAAATATGCAAATATGAATATACCAATGATTATTACTTCAAAATAAAGTGTCCACATGATGTCTTCGACATTACCAAGTGTCTTCCATGTCATTCCAGGTATCATTGAACATTATATCCTGCCGGTTAACCATATACCAGTAACTGTTGCACATATTACTACCTGCCGGTGAATGTTGTTGGATCTCCAAAGTAGGTGTATTCAGTAAGTGTTGATATCAATGAGAGAACCATACCAAAATACCAACAATCCCATGAGCTCTATATTTACATAGAGACTCAGATTGTTGTACTTTAATACTTGTTATGATATGTTTAGGAGATTCAAATTTTATATAAGCTTATATGATATTTAGCATAAGACACTATTCAGGTGATGCTCCAGTGAAGATTGATGATGTCTTGTGCATGAGATTTATTATTTGTCATTGATGGCAACTCAGCCTATTGATCTTATCTGGTATGGAGTTTGGGATATCTGGATGTCTTGAGTAAGTTTTGGTATAAGTCTGTCAGTGATACTCAGTGTAGATTTTTTGGTGTTATGGTTATATGCTTATTTGCTTTGTGTTTTTTTATTTCAATTTCTTACTTGTGCATCCCAAGGATAAAGAATTAGGTTAACAAATTTGATAACTACAAAACACTGATTCACCACCCCCCCTCTCAGTGTTCATTGATTCCAAAAATTTGTTGTTATATATGAGATGCTTTGATATATGAGATTTTTTTGTTGTGATTTATGCTTCTGTTTGATGATGGTGATGTTTAAATGATGCTATTGGTTTTATTGTTGTATGAACTATGAATGCATTGCTATAATGATATGAATCATATGTAATTATATGATGTTATGTGATGATACTAACATATATGTGCATGGTGAATGCTTATGATATGCATGCGGACTAACATGTTATTAATGAAGGATACTTATTTGTGAGGATCAAAGTATGAAACCATGAGGACCACAAGGATTTATTGAAGAAATGTTAATAAAAATACAAAAGTTATATGGAGAAAAAGTTAGTAGTGATGAATCCTTTCTTTCATAAATTCACCATTAGAATTGGAGAGATTTATTTAATATGGTAAATGGATACATCACATCATGGCATATGAGGTCAAAGTGATAATGTGATCCCTTTGTAGAAAAATAGACATATTTAAAACAAGGAATGTTCCAATCCATTCTAAAATGTTGGGTGTGTATGTCAAGGTTGAGGTACGTGTGATAGTTATAAAGTGAACTTACCAACGTAGACACCCAAAACATACTTGTTTTAGAATGTCATGAAAACATCCCACAAAAAAAGACAAAAAGAAAAAGATCATGAACCATCCTGACCACTCTAATCACTTGTGGATATCCTCGAGTAGCATAGGAACATGATCAAAGATAAATTAATGAATGATAAGGCTCACTAGACCAAGTGAGTGAACAACCATTCTGATCTTGTTGTCAAAGTTTGATAGGTTGTGTTTGATAGAACGATCATGATATACCCTATTTAAGACAGACACAATCTAGGTTTGAGTATACTTTACCCTATATAAGATAGATGATAGTTGTATAGTGTTGATTGATAGGTTGATTGATATGAAAATTTGTTATGTCTAATTGATGATTTGATTGATAGTTTATCTGTTGTTGCCTGATTTGATAAGCATAATGTTTTATGGGTTTTCTATTTATGTCTACTCAAATGTTTGTCTATTCCAAAGGATAAGTTTAATGAAATGAAATTATGAAAAATGATGAAATGTTCTTGGATTTTGATTGTTTTGAAATGTTTAGGGTTTTGTGGTTATTTGATTTTTTTGGAGATTTCTTCAAGACCTTTTTTGAATGTTTTTGGGGTTTGTTTTTTAGGATATTATTTGGATATTTTTTAATCTACTTTGAGGACATTGTTTGATTTTAGGGATTTTTTCAAGGTTATTTTATAATTTTTAGGAACTTTTTTAAGGATATTTGGCTATCTTTTAAGGGTTTTTTTTAGATATTTTTCTATTTACATGCATCATTCTCCAATATTGTAGCGAGAAGGACTCCATCAATTAATCATCATAAAAGAGCTACCCCTAATCCATGTGAAACAAAATACATATATACAAGATGTTGGCATTGTGAAGGAATTGACTATGTGTTGTCATTGATGTCAACACTATGTTGCAGTTGGACATTGTTTTGTCCCGGTTTGCCTTGGTTTTGGCCGAGGCTTTTAGAGATTTTGATCCAGTACGATCAGATTGTTGGATTTGATTTTGGATAGTTATAGAGGATGGTTATATGCTTATCATATTTATTTGGTTCATGATTTGGTACTCTGGAAGCTATCGTTTATGTTTTAGTTTTTCAGTTGATATTCTTGGTATCGGTTGGTGATATTTGATGAAATGGCTAAGTGGTTTTGATATAGCTTCTAGAAAGGGTTCCTAACATATTGAAGGTATTCTTGATTATGTCCTAATTGTTTCATGAATTCACATTGGTTAGCGTGATGATTTGGTGATCCTTTTTGGGTTTGGTTGGTTATTTTGTATTATTAACACTGAGAGTTTGTATCGATTGGTGAAATGTGTTACATTTGGTCTTGGCAGAATCTCCGATGGATATAATTGTTTGGGAATTTGAATTAGGTCCATGCTATGTAATGTAAATCATAATATTGGTCAAGTGGTATTGTGTGATGTAATTCATGTATGTATGAATTATGGGTTTAGGGTTTAGCCGACCTTGCTTATCAAGGTTGATGATTTGTATATATATAGGTGACATATTCATGTAATTTATAGAGGATGGAATGGTTATGTTTGCATTATCAGAGAGAGTTTTATGTGCAAACAAAGATATATAATTTAGCGAAGGGCTTGTGGAAAGTTTGGTGCTGTAGGGAAAACACCTGTGCTTAGCCAGAACTGTACCAAGCATAAGAAGATTCTATCTTCATAGTTTATTTTCTCTGGATTGTAGTCTGATGTTTATGTAAGTCAGTGAGACTTCCCTTTGTGTTGACTAGTGCGCTCTAGGTGGTTGGTCTGATTGAAAGCGTGATCCCGATTGTAATATTTCACATACTGTTACAGAAGTATTATCTAACTGTGGGTAGGGTTTCCCACCATGGTTTTTCCCTTAACCGGGTTTTCCATGTCAAAGATATTGGTGTTATGTGTTGTGTACTTTCATTCTTTATCTTTCATTGTGTTGTTTTTATTATGCTCTGGTAGAAGGTTTATAGTTTGCAATAATTGTCCAACTTGTGGAAAACTGATTCACCCCCACTCTCAGTTTTCCTCTGGTTCATTCTAACAATTGGATTCAGAACTTGTTAACATAATATTGGTTTATACTAAGTAAAGAAAATGAATAATGAATAGTTTCAGGATAGAAAGGATAAAAGGGGTTTGAGGGAAAGATGGATATAAAATCTATCATGAATGTGAACATGATTTCAATAGAGTGATGATAGATGACAAAGCACTGAATTGCTACACATGGTGTCTTCTTGCTAGGTTTTCACTGCAGTACTTACCCTGAGCACCTGATTGTTAGGTTTTCACTAGTGGGTGAATAATTTCTCTTTACAATTTTTCTCTTTTTTTAGGATCCCTTTTTAATTTTTTTGTTCTTTTTTTAGGATCATATTCCCTCAAGTATAATACTTGCAAAGGTACATTCTATTTATGAGTTTAGATAGTGATTCTCCCTTTAATGTTGATAGTTGATATGCCCCAAATGTGTAAGCTGCAATAACTACATAGGGACCTAGCTAATTAGGTTGAAATTTGCCTGGCTTCTCCCTTTCTTGTTGATTCTTGGGATTCATCTTGAGGAGGACATCAAAGTGCCTACCCTTTAATTTCTTATTATAATTCCTTTGAAGATGGTTTTGATGTGCTTGCAGATGGACTAAGGCAGTTTTGGTGTCACTCATCCAATATTTCTATCTGATGCAATTGGGATACTCTATATTCTTTTTCATCAATGATATGGCACAAGGAGACTCACAATAAGGAGATCTCTACCTCAATTGGAAGGATGGATATGGTACCATAGACAAGAGAATAAGGGGTAGCACTCATAGGAGTGTGGATGCTAGTTTGGTATGCCCATAAGGTAGGGATAAACTACACATTCCATTCATGGCCAACATCATTGACAATATTTTTAAGGAATTTTATGATGGTTTTGTTAGATGCCTCAACTTGAATATTACTCTACGAGTAGTAAGGAGAGGAAAAGTGGTGCTACTTCCCTAACATCTTGGCTATTGAAGGGATGACCATTATTAGTGGCAATGTCCAAAGGGACTCCATATCAGCATATGATATAATTTAGGATAAACTTGGAAATATATGTGTCGATAATGTAGGTCATGGGAATGGAGTCAACCCATTTGGTGAAGCATTTTGTGGCAATGATAATGAATTTATGACCATTGGCAAAGGTAGGGTGAATCCTACCTATGAGGTAAAGTCCCCACTAAGAAAAGGTTCAAGGAGACATGACATGTCAAATTTCTTACCTTGGTGCATAAATTAAGTCTATTTGAACTTGACATTTCCAACACTTATTTGCAAAATTGTGAGCCTCTTGTTCCATGGTATGCTAGTAGTATCCTACTCTTGTCAGTTTCTTTGCAAAAGGTAAACCATTGAAGTGGCCCCCATAAATACTATCATGAACCTCTTGTAAGTTAGTTTGCACTTCTTTGGAATCAAGACACCTAAGGAGGGTTTAGTCAACAAAGTGATGGTAAAGGGTCTCACCTATGATAACATATTTAGTGGCTAGATGGATAAAGGAGTGAAGTTGTTTTTTTTATAGGTAGGGAGGTAATTTTGGGGATTTTAAGTAGTTGTATATGTCCTAGTACCAAGGAGAATTGAGACCAACAATTTCACACATAAGTTTAGATTGTGGAATGTTAAGGGAAAGAATCAACAATTGTTCTACTAAGAACTCACATTTAGCAACCTTTTTTGGAATATCAAGCATGGATGGAATAGTGGCCATGGCATCTGTTGATTTGTTTTGTAGTCATGGTACTTGACTGAATGTATTTTTAACAAACCTGCTTTTTTAAAAATCAACTAACTTCTTGTAAAGGATAAGTTTTTCATCTTTAGTCTCATATTGATCATTTGATTGTCAGACAACTAATTGAGAATCACCATATACTTGAAGATTCTTGATATCCCATTACAATGTAATTCTTTGTCCTATGACTAATGATTCATATTCTATAATGTTATTTGTGCACTAAAAAGTGATTTTGTATGATTTAGGGATTGCATCCCCCATGTGTTGTCAGAAACAAAATAATTGCCCCTAAGTCATGGTGTGTGTGGGAACCATCAAAGTAGAGTTTCCATTCAATGTAGGTGTGATATTGAATATGGACTGATCTAGAAAATAAAATAGCAATTGGTGATATTCTTAGATAGGAGCTTCTACAAGTTGATCTACTATTGCTTGTCCTTTTATAGCCTTTTAGTTTACATATTGGATATCAAATTCACTCAATATCATAACCCACTTAGCAAAGCAACTAGTGAGTGTTGTCCTATTTAATAGATATTTTAATGGGTCTGCTATAAGAAATTTTTTATGAATTGACATGTAATGTCTAAGCTTCTAAGTAGCAAAGACAACTACTAGCCATGCATGTTCAACAATGATATAGTTCAATTCATAGACAATCAAAGATAAATTGATAATATAGTATATAGCTCTCTCTTTTCCTTCTTCATTGTGTTGTTCTAAGAGAGCCCCTAAAGTTGTTGATGTTTTTGATATGTACAATATGAAACTTTAACATTTAATGGGAGGTATCAGGACCAGTGGAGATAACAAATAATCTTTTAACTATTGGAAAGTGTGCTCGAACTATTCATTCCATTTGAAGATTACTCCACTGTGAAGAAAATGTTGGAAGGGGTGGAATTTGTTAGCCAATTATGCTATGAATCTCTTAATAATCTATAATTTTCCCTGTAGACTTCCTAGTTGTTTTAGGTTTGATGGTGGAGGCATATCTAATATAGATTTCACTTTTTCTAGATCTACTTCAATGCCATGATGAGAAACAATGTACCCTACAAATTTTCTTCATGTAACCCTAAAACACTTTTTTGAGGGTTCAACCAAAGCTTATATTGTTTCATTCTATCAAAGATCAAAGTTAGGATACTTAGATGTCTATCTGTAGTGAGTGATTTGCATAGTAGGTCATCTACATAATATTCGATCAATATATGCATGAAATCATGGAAGATGGTTGTCATTTCTCTCTAATAAGTTTCTCCATCATTTTTTAGGTCAAATTACATTCCAACAATAGGTTCCCCAGGCACATGTGAAGGTTGCTTTAGGTTGATCCTTGAGAGCTATTCCAATTTGATTATTGTTGATAGTAGGGAAGCAACAATGTAGGAAATCTAAGAGGGGGGTGAATCAGTTTTCACCAAACTCAACCAAATTATGCATAACTTTAGATTAGATCATGAAAAAAAATATAAAATATAAACACCACATCAACAACACACATAAAGCGTGGATTTTTAACGTGGAAAAACATGGTGGGAACGTACCCACAATAATATGATACTCTACAATAGTATGTGTAAATATTACAATGGGGAATGCACATGCATTGAGGCATACTTCCTAGAGCTCACTGCTCAAAATCAAGAAGAGCTACAACCCCGAGGAAGGCTCACTTCCTTACAAAGATTAGACAACAATCCAAATTACATGAATTGATAGGATAGCATCTCGAAATGCACGATTATAGTTTTAGTTAAGCACACTGTCTACACAACAACCCCTCTTTTCTCTTCAACACTTTTGAATGGTTGATTCACTTATTCACACTTACAAAAACCTCATACAATGCACAAACATCACAAACACATAACTAACATGATTACAACACTTATTTTTATATAGATCATCAATCTTACCCTTAAGGCCAGCTTAACACGTCAGACCTAATTATAAAATTACATCAAACGATACATAAAACCATAACCAGACTGATACAATATCATTATCGACATAGCAAGGACCCAAATCAAATCCTCAAACATGCTACACCATCAAATAATTTTCAAAGATCATCTACAACATGTTACACCATCAAATATGTTGCATAACATGAAGAATACTACCAGACCAATAAAATATTCATTAACACGCACCGCGATCAATGTGGACCACCAACATACATAGCACACAATCAAACAACATCAACAAGCAACATGAATTCCATAGAAATTACCACAATAGCTCAGATAACAAGATTCATCATTACTACATCACTAGAAATCAAGAACGCCAACTGACAAACTGAAAGATATGCTTGCAAAGTTCCAAGTCATGAACCATTCAATCAGAGAACACACATGAATGTCCCAAACACTCCAAAATATGCAACTTAATATATAATCATTATGTAGTAATATGAATCAAATACCACCATTCTGCAATACAAAATACTGAAAAACCAGTCCACATATCATACCACATTGTTGAACACTACATGTCACTAAGAGGGGGGGGGTGAATCAGCGATTTCAAAACTTCTCCCTTTTTTATCCTATGTGTGTATACTAGTTAAAAGATCTACCATAAAGTAGACATACCGGTTAGATGGGGGACTCACACAAATGCAACCACACATAAGAGGGACATCACATAACACTAGATGTACAAGGAAAACCCAAGATGGGAAAAACATCAGTGGGAAGTGTTGTTGGAGTCTACTACTCCAATCCAGCCTCACAACGAAAACCTCAATTACAACATTTAGGGCACAAACCCAAAGAGTGCCACTCTTGCTTTAGGGCACCAACCCCTGATTTAGGGCACCAACCCAAGGAGCACTGAGCTCCAACTTAGTGATTACAAAATCATATTTTGAATTAAAAAGTTATCTTCTTGTTACAAAAGAACTTTGTAACTCTCATGTATGTCTCTCCACCGGTTCTCTCTTTTATCCTCTACCAATTCTCTCCTCTCTTCTCACTACAACAACCTTGTCTCCTACTGCAATCCACTCTCTACTGCACCTTGCTCTCAGTTCCACCCTTACTGGTTTAGTCTCTTCTTCTTCTTTGTCAGTTTTGTTCTTTGTCAGTTCTTCTCTCTGTTGGTTCTCTTTTCTCTCAACCATACTACTGCTATCCACCACCAGTCTTGATAACTTAGTCAGACGTCTACCATCTGATTCTACTGGTTCTTAGCTTTCCTTCTCTATAATCTTCTACAACTCTTCTCTACTAGTTTAGTCACCATCGGTTTACTCCTCTATTAGACTCAATGGTCATGTATCAGTTGCCTCACTGTTTTTAGTTGAACTCTTCAACCCAATTCTCTCTTGCACACTCAGTCTCTTCTCTAATTCTCATTGAGTACTTGACTAATTTTCTCTTACATGCAACAACAACACTCTCTCATTCAACAAAATGAACAATATCTTTGGCTTGAATACTTATAGCCTAATTTTCCTGAGTAAACGTGAGTTTGAACAATGATATGCTAGGGTTTCCACCATGCACTAGATCTTTGATCACTGTGACATATCAAATCCAATCTGATATCATGTCCTTGATTATTGTTCAACACTCAATCAATGAGAATCACCCATATATCTACCTTGCAAATCACGTCTTCTCTCTTTAGCTATCTGTAGCATATTTGGCCTTTTGTCTGATCAATCACGTGAGTGATGCAGTTTCCTTTATCTTTTTCAATCTGCAAGATCAGTCTTTATTGGATCTTTGTTGTTTCCTTCATCTCAAGCTACAATCCTCTACTTTTCTTCCTCAAGCTTTGCAGTCACCAACGACCTCACTAAAACATCACATCGACCTATGCATGCATGCCACTTCACTTTCACGTGGCCCCTTTTGTCGGCATCCACCTTTGTTAGGTCAGTTGTGTCATTCCAAACAAAATCACCAACCAACCACTCAACTGGGTTCATCTACCAGTTCACAGATCTTGCTACCTTCAACCTTGCACTTTGCTTCTCTTTCGGTGGAGCACCTAAATCGGTTAGCACACATGCCAACCTACCCCATGTTCACCTTCATCAGATGGGAGCCTTCTACTTCTGCACTTTGACAACATTACCGGTGGACATACTTACTGGTAAACACCTTGATGACATTATGTCATCAACCTTCAATATGCTCCATTTGTCTGCAACTGCTCAACCTTGCCTGCTTCATTCAATAGACTGGTTCTTATATTAAGGTATTTGTCAAAGTGACAACCATATCCTTTAATCTCTATACCAGAAACTCATCATTATCTATCCAACTAATCCAATGCACATCCCTGATCTCATGCACCTAAGCCAACAAAGTATTTCACCAGTTCTTCCGGTGTGAGCCTTTAACCACCTACCTTTTACTCTTTTATCTTATCTCTGAGTATTATGATGTATTCTATGCATAATAGGACATAAGCTCCACTAACCAATGGGAGTGGATCCTTGTCATCTACATCCTACACTACACCAATGTGGCTTCCCTGTTTGAGCAGCATATCTTCAATCAGGCACATGTGATCTGGTTGGGCACATTCACTGCTAGTCATCTCTTCAAATGGTGACTGCATCTTTATCCATTGGGAGTCCTATTGTTTCACATCCACACAACATACCAGTGGCCTGCACATACTTCACCTTTGGCATTGATGTGATTTAGGTAGCATTCCCCCTCTTCATCACAATCAACCGCCCAACATCTTGCTCTCTTCTTGATTATAACCATGCACTACCAACATGTCACTTACTAGTCTCCAGTCATTATGTTTTCAACACAAGTCAACACTAACTTGTGTACCGATGACTCCAAAGGCCAATATGCTAGATAACCTTCTCTCCCTTACCGATGACCTGCTATGCTAGATGACATCAAAGACATCTCATCTAGTATGCATCAAAGACAGTACTACACATACATCTCCCATACCGATTGCCATCCTATATCAGTTGACATCAATGACAACACAATGCCAACACACATAACCTAACCAAATCAACTCATAGCATCATGAAAATCATACTAAATCAGATAGATATGTGTATCTGAAAACCCATTTAACCACATCAACACATCTGCAATAGATCACCAAAACAACTCTCTGCAACAAACCAATTCTTTGCAATAAATGACTATGTAGACATCAATGACAACAACATATCCCAACAACCCTAATATCCAACAATCTCCCCCTTTGGTATTGATGACATATGAATGTGAAAAAAAATCAATAACCAACAATCTCCCCTCAAGGTCATGAGGATCATCTCCAACATAGACAAACAACTCAAAAATACTTCAATATTTTTTACATGCTCTCCTCCTCCTTTGAAAACAATACCAAAGACATAAAAATAATGCATCTCAACCTCTAAGAAGGACAATCTCTCCTCCTTGGGATAAACTCACCAATCTAAACAACTGAAACACACACTAACTAGTCCCGTAGAGCAGCAACATCAACTCATCAATCTGGATAATAGAATAAGACAATGAAGTCCACCGGATCGATGTAGCTCAGTGCATCTAGTTCATAGAAGGAGGGGCAATCACCCCTAGCTTCTCTCTCAAACATACAAATGTCTCTGCAAGAAAAGGATTAGTGAAGATATCTACAATCTCTTCCTTTTTAGGAACATACTCTAATATAACTTCCTTATCACTGACTTTCTCTCTCAGAAAATGAAACTTGATTGATATATGCTCTATTTTAGAATGCAACATAGGATTCTTAGAGATATTGATAGCACTAGAATTATCACAATAAATAATAGTAGGTTCATCATAAACAACTCTAATATCCTTCAACATTTGCTTCATCCAAAAAATATGAGTATAGTTGCTAACAACAACAATATATTCAACTTTTGCATTAGATAAATAAATAGCATCTTGTTTCTTACTTGTCCAAGCAACCAACTTCTTACCCAAGAAGAATGCTCCACTACTAGTGCTCTTCCAGTCATCATCATCACCTACCTAATCAACATGAGTATAAGCATTTAAAGTGAAATCACCATCCTTCAGATACCATAGGCCATAATCAACTATTCCCTTCAAGTATCTGAATATCCTTTTCACAAAAGTAACATGACTTTCCTTAGGATCAACTTGAAATCCACAAACAAGGCACACAACATTCATAATATCAGGTCTAGTCTAAGTCAAATATAGCAATCCACCAATCGAAGATCTATACAAGGTCTAGTTAGCCTTCAAATATTCATCATCTTTTGTCATCTTACATCCAGTCATAGGAGTTCCAATATGTTTGGAATCATCTAACCCAAAATTCTTAAATAATTCCTTCACATACTTAAATTGAGATATTAAAATGTCTTTATTAATATGTGAAATTTGCAATCCCAAAAATAATTTCATCTCACCTATAATAGACATCTCAAATTGTTTTTGCATATCATCAACAAACTTCTTACTCAAATCATCATTTCCTCCAAAAATAATATCATCAACAAAAACTTCAACAATCAAAATATTATCATTATCAATCTTAAAGTATAAATTACTATTAGCAGTACCTTTACAAAGTCCCAACTTCATCAAATACATGTTTGATCTAGCATATTAGGCTCTAGGGGCTTGTTTAATTCCATACAATGCTTTCCTCAATTTGCATACCATGTCTTTTTCATCTATCAATGACAATCCATCTGGTTGTTCAATGTAGACTTCCTCATCCAATTCACCATTCAAAAAGGAAGACTTCACATCCATCTGATATACCTTGAATTTTTTATGAGTTGCATATGCAAGAAATAGTCTAACAACTTCAATTCTAGCTACCAGAGCAAAATTGTACTCAAAATCAATACCTTCCATTTGTGAATATCCCTTACATACAAGTCTTGCTTTGTTTCTGACAACCTATCCATCTTCATTCAGCTTATTCTGGAACATCCATTTAGTACCAATTACATTCTTGTCCTTAGGTCTCTGAACAAGTTCCCATGTATTGTTCTTCTCAATCTAATCTAAGTCTTCTTCCATAGTTTTTATCCAGTTTTCATCTTTACAAGCTTTAGCAACATCTTTAGGCTCAATTTTAGAAATCCAATGTGTCTCTTCAGCAACAATCCATCTCCTAGTCATAAAACCTTTTTTCTTATCACCAATAATTTGATTTTTTGAATGATTTAGTCTTACATACCTTAGGGTCTTCTGATTATTTTAATTTTTGGGCTCATGAACTTCTCCACTGACATCAACATCTACATTCACTATCTCCATATCTATTGGATCACTCTACTTCATGCTCTCGGTCTGAACTTTCTTTAAACTAACATCTTTATCATTAGACTCATATCCACATGCTCTGATTTGCTTCTCATGATTCTCATCAACCTTTACATTTTCACTTTCCACTATCTTTCTTAGTCTTTTATTGTAACTCCGGTAGGATTTTCTCTTAGTAGAACATCCCAAAAATATTCCTTCATCAAATCTTGCATCAAACTTTCCTATATCCTCATCTCTTTTGATATAACATTTTCTTTCAAATATTTTGAAATATCTAATTGTAGGAACATGGCTAAACAATAGCTCATAAGGGGTCTTACTAGAATAACCTTTTGTATGCACCTAGTTGAATGTGTATACAACAATGCTAATAGCTTCTCTCTAGTAGATATATAGAAGATTTACTTGAATCAACATAGTTCTAACAACATCCAAAACTATTCTATTCTTCCTTTCAACAACTCCATTTTGTTAAGGGTTTTTCAGAGTAGATATTTATCTTCTAATTTCATGCTCTTCACAAAATAAATTAAACCCACCGAAGGTGAATTCTCCACCTCTTTCAGATCTCAAACACTGCACCTTGAATCCTATCTTTGTCTCCACTGCTTTGAATAGTTTGAACTTCTCCAATGCTTCATATTTCTCCTTCAAAAAAGTAACCCACATCATTCTAGAATAGTCATCAATCAAGAACATAAATTATCCATCTCTTTGTAAGCTTCTCACTCTAGATGGACCACATAAATCTATATGCACAAGATCTAATAATCCATTAGATGTATATAGTTTTCTCTTGAATGAAATTCTTGTTCACTTTCCCAATTCACATTATTTACATAGCAGATTAGTAGGCTTCACTATCTTAGAGAAATATCTAACAACTTGAGTAGAGCTAATCTTAATCATGCAATCAAATTTAACATGACACATTCTCATATGTCACAACCAACTCTCATCAATATGAGAAATCAAACAATTTTTCTCACTAGCATTCAGATGAAAGATATTACCTTTAGTTTTAATAACTAATACAATCTCTAAACTAGAGCTATTAAAGATCTTACATTTCCCATTTTTAAATTACAAATCATATCCCTTATTAACCATCTGTCCATTGCTTAAAATATTATACTTCAAACCTTCAACATATAAAACAACAACAATATTATGCTTACCATCAAGAGAAATAGAACCTCTACTATGGATTACACAAACTTTATTGTCTCCAAATCTTACTACATCACCATAATTCTTCTCCCTATTGATAAATTTACCTTTATCACCTGTAATATGATGTGAACAACTACTTTCAATCACCCATTCATCTTTGTCATCAATCTTAGCAGCTAAAGCTTTCTCTTCAACAACATAGCTTATGAAATCAACACATACCAGATCATCTTCCTTGATAGAAATGAACACAAATCCATCTTTTGAATTCCCTTTCTGAGACTCCTCATTAGTCACACCTTCATCAACAACATAATGACATTTCTTTTGATATCTATACTTCTGGTTAGGTTTTTAAGGCTTATCATACTTGGACACTTTTTCTGCTCTTTCACGATACCTAGAAGCAAAATGACCAATCTTATTACAAGAAAAACATTTCAAAGGTAACTTCCTTTCATACTTACCATCTCCCTTAGGAAATTTTCTGGAAATAAGTGCTTCAATCTCTTCCAACTCTCTTTCTTGTTCTTCCATCTCTCTCATTTCTCTTTCATATCTAGACACTCTAGTTGAACTTTCTCCTGGATCATACTTCTACTTCCCAAATATAGTAGCTTTAAATGCAGTCTTAGTTTTACCATGTGATTCTCCAAGTTATCTCAATTCAAAAGTAACAAGCTTACCAATCAACATATCTCTTGTCATAGTTGTCATACTCTAGATCTCATCAATAGTAGCAACTTTATGTTTGTAAGAAGGAGGCAAAGATCTCAACACTTTAGCCACAATCTCATCTTCTTTGAGGACCCTACCAACACATTTAATTTTCAGCACAAGATCATTCACCTTATCCATAAAGTATGAAATGTTCTCATCTTCTCCCATCTTTAGCATCTCATGCTTTCCTTTCAAGCTTTGCAGTTTAGCAACTTTCACATGGTTATCTCCTTCATATAGGGCTTCAAACTTCACCCAAATCTAATGTGCAGTCTACATCCCATCACATTAGCCATATTTGCATCAATTAGGGTACTCGACAATTCTTCCTTAGCTCTTATATTATGCTCAACAACTTTGATCTCATCTTGAGTAACGAGACCATTCGTAGGGACAATGTATGTATTCTTTGTAATCTTCCAATAATCATCTCCAAAATAGTGTAGATGAACTTCCATCTAGTGCTTCCATATAGAGTACTTAGTTCCATCAAATCTTGGACTTTCCTTGAAAATAATAGCTTGTCGGCAATTAACACTCATCTGACAAGGGTTTATAGTATTATGGGTTGTCATTGATGGTAACTCATCATCTCAGGGTGAAAAGTTTCATTGGTTGATTAACCACATGCATTACCTTACTGGTATGGGTACTCACATTGTTCTACACTGACATCACCATCGGCATTTACTTCATCCCAACTAAGTCTTCATCCTGATAACTGGTCCTGATCCCAGTAACATGTACATAGGTCTTGGTAATGGATAGGACCCGGCTAAGTAAATGTTTTGGTTTCAATTAGATCTTTATGGATTTTGGTGGTAACGTGTCATGACCAACATGATCATTATATTTATGTTTGATTTTCATTATGCTCTAACAACTGACATGTTTATATCTCCATTGCAGCTGACATGGTAAATAATAATAGGGTATTTAAGGAAGATCAGTCTAGCGATGGATTGTGTGATGTGATATGAATTTTTGATATGATTATGATGGCAAATTGATCAGAGATTCTTGGTATTCATTTTGGTCAATGACTGTGTGTAGTTTCATGTGCACAACATAACTAGTAGCAGAACAGAGCATCAATCAACTGGTATACAAAGTAGGTGGACACAGCATTCATTGGAACTTATGCAACATGGTTAGATGTTATATATATATTCATCTTCAGTTGTAATCATTTGTAAATATTTTGTAAGTCAATGAGAGTTCCTATATTTTGTGTTTGAGTAGTGAGCTCTAGGTGGTTGGCCTTTTTGTATGTGCAGACCCCTCTATGTAATATTTGTATACCTTGATCAAGTATATAGATATTGTGGGTATTATCCCCATTGTGGTTTTTCCCTATGAAGAGTTTTCCATGTATAAATCTTGGTGTTATGGTGTTGCCTTTCTTTGTGTTATTTTGTGTATGCATTCTAATATTATTTACTGTTATCCAGTTAATAAGTAATAAGTTCAAAACTTGCATTACTGGTAGACCATTGATTAACTGCACCCTCTCAATGTTCTTGGATCCCAATAATTTGTATTAGAGTTTGATTCCTCAAAATAATTTTAACCACTTGAGGAAGATCTAGAATTTGCAATCAATAGAAATTGGTTTGTAGCAACAACTCTTAATTGCTCTTGAAGATCTTGACATCAAGGAGATGGAGAACACTAAATTGATAAATGAACTGAAGTAAGACAAAGAACTCATCATTTCTTCATGAGGAAGGCTTCCAGCTATCAAGACTAAGAGGAAGGAACTTTGTGATGAATTACAAAATCTAAACAGTGATGAAGAAGACTCTTTGAAGGATCATTGTCAGAAACTTACCCAGGAGAACATTGCCTTGAAGAATGAGATGCAAGCCATAACCATGAGAATGTGTAGAGAGATTGAGGATAGAAAGAAGAATGAAGAAAATCTAAGTCAAGAACCGAAGTACATATCTGAGGAATGCTACTGACTCATTCATGATAATGATATGGTGAAAATTGAGTTGACTTAGTCTTGAAACAATGAACACGAACTTGAAAGATAGATTATAATCACAAGAGATGACTTGGTCACTGCAAATGAGTAAAAAGACAAATTTCTAGCCAGCTCTGCCAAACTTGATGAACTACTAAAGAGTGAGAGACATGGTAATGACAAAATAGGTCTTGGATATGAAGAAGGATAAAGATCAGGTACTGCACAACAAAATCAACCATCCAAATATAAGTAGAAACATGACAATCAGAATCAGAAATCACCAGTAAGACAACCTAATGCTCACAAATTCAATGGTACATGCTTTATTTTCAATAAATATGGTCATATGGCTAGTCAATGCAGAAATAAGAATAATCAGAACAATGCATCATTCACCGGACTTGGAAATATAAGATGTCATGCATGTAGTAGATTTGGACATATGGCTAACCAATGTAGATCAAAGGGTAATCAGGGAAACCAAGGGGTTAACAAGCCAATTCAGTAAAAAAATATTGTCTGTTATGCATGCAACAAGATTGGACATATTGCTAAATATTACATAAGTAAAAATCCACTGGCAACTAATGGAAACATAGATGAGAAGAGAAAGGAAAAAGTGGAAGACATCTAAAAGCAACATGAAATGAGATGGGTGAGAAGATTTGATACACCACTGATAGAACAATCGATAGATTCATCCAGTCCTACACTTGCAACAGATACTACCAGTAACTAAGGAATTTGGCCTTAGGGGGAGGCAAATCATTGAAAATCTTGCAATTACCCTAGATTGGATCTGTAGTCAGGAGATTCTGATTGTAGATAGATACTATGGAGATTTTGTGGTTTACAAGAATCGATTGACAAATCATGTTAACCAGTAAAGCTTAACCAACAACATTTATGACAGTAATAATTTAGGGTTGTGTGGGGGAAAAAGCGAGACTAGGTTAATCATGCTCTAATCCTACCTTTTGACACACATTGCGGAATACGAAAGAGCCTAGAGATATCGCACAATTGGCTACTTCTTTTGGTGAAAGAGAGAGCCACGGGATATCTATTAGGATTCCTATTCCCTTGTTGAAATTGTAAGATCAAGTAATGCAAGTTCAAACCCTAATCTCAAAATGCAAGTATGAACTAATAACAACATTGCAGAATTGAGATTAAACAATGAACAGCTGTAAATACAAGGATGAAATAAGAATGCAGATATGTATCCGGAGTCAAAATCGAACTGAAAATGTTCAGGATGGGGGCGTGGGTGCCACTGTCCTGAAAACTGCACCGGAAACCACTGTTCTGCACTCTGAAACACTGTCTGCAAACTGTTTGTCCGGAGGACCAGGGCACCCAGCGCCTCTGTCCCAGGGACCAGGGTGCCCAGCGCCCCTATCCTGGCAGGACCAGGGCGCCCAGTGCCCCTGTCCCAGTCTCCTGCTCTGCAATTTCACACAGAGTGCTGTTCCAACCTTCTCTCTCCAGATCTATATCCCGCGGCGTCATCCGAATCCCGAAACCTACAATAATATCTGAAAAGGGGGAGGGGCGGCTATATAGGGTTTTGCCTTAGTCAAACCCCCGCTTCGATGATTTCCACCTCCACGAATAGCCAAGTTGTTTTGTAAAATGTATTGTGTGTGCAGACCTAGTGTGTGTGCAAGGTCCAAAATGCAAGAAAGCAAACTAGAGCAACCTAGAAAGTAAACCCTAATTGCTTGCAAATGATAATGTAAATGCTCTAAATCAAGATGCAATGTGATCTAAAGCATGAATAAATGATGTATCAAAGCTTATGCAAAGACATGAAAACAATACGAAATCATACCCAACCCTCAAGGGAGGAGTACAAGCCAATCTTCAGTCGGTAATCTCCTATTGTTCTTCAATGTCTTCCAAGCCCTAAGTGGATGAATGAATTTGATAGATGCTTGATAGAATGATGTTGAATGTTGTTGAAGTCCTCAAAGATCTACTCTTTCGCTGCATATGAAGTTCCTGGAAACAAAAATCGGATCCCTTCAAATGAAGAAGGAGAGCTCTTATGTAGGAAACCCTAGATCCAAAATTCATATTTTGGCTGACTTAGAGATTGAATATCCCGCCAATTTCTTGGGGTTAAGCTTTATTTTATGATTGGATCGTGCTCCCAAAATTTTGGGAAAAATGTCCGGGACCATGTGCACCGGGCGCCACGGTCCCGACAACTTTTCACCAAATTTTCAGGGCCGTCGGATATGATGATTTTAGAAAGAATCCTGAAGTTACAGGTGATTTCGAGATGTTTTGACCCCGAAACCAAGCCCCCAATTTTGAAATAGGACTTAATTAGGGTTTTTGATTAAGTGATGTATTGGAGGAATAAAATGCGAAGGGCGCGCTTTAGTGAAAGGGCCCAACTTTATGATGTAGAGAATGATGAAATAGGACCTTAGACCTAATTAATTTGATTAATTAAGTGCTTAAGGAGAAATGCAATGCAGAATGCAAAATGCACTAAGGCAGGTGCTAAACTAGGTGTGAAATTGTACCACCCTAGCGAGTGCATACAATTTACGACGCTACATTTAGCCCCCACTTTAGTGGTCATATGAGTACTACGTGCATATGCAAGCTAAAGTACAGAAAAGTAAACATTATTTGAAAAAGGATATATCCATAAGTTGTCGGACAAAGCCCCCAGCAGTATCTGCAGTACACAGTTAGGAACTGCACCCTACAAAACAAATGTTAGATCACAAAATCACCTAACGCTTACTAGGGAAAGTGATGAAATCTGTGAGTAGCTATATGCCCCCCCCTGTTTCGACTTTCTTATTAGGGAGGTGAAACAGGGTAGCATGTTTACTTGTGACAAATTGTGTAATAGAGTATTGATGAGGGGTGTTCACTAAATAGGCTTCATCAGAGCACTTTTTGGAACATCCCAAGAGTAGGAGAAGGAAAATATGATTCCAATGCAACAAACAGCTCAAAAATCGCATCTCCCAAGCTCAAGTTATGATAAAATGAATGATAGAGGAAAAATTAGGGTTTCAAAGAGTAAGAATAAACAAACGAGAGTATATACTTCGAAAGTGACACTTGTATTCGTCACTTTGTTGATTTCAGAATACTATTCAGTGCAGCGGAGCCCACCTAGCCATCATCATGCCTTCATGACGACCAGAGCGTCCCACAAGGATCGAGATCCTGCGCCAGGCCGTGATCGACGACGAGCCACTGGACGAGGTGAGTTGACTGAATGTTTGACTTTTGATTTTTCGCATGTTTGACTTTTCCGTGATCGTATGTGGGCCTCAAAGGCTGACCGGGGCCCACCCAGGGTGCCATGGTCCCTAAGGGGCACCCTGGTCCTCCCAGGGCGCCATGGTCCCTGACAGGGGCGCCATGGTCCCTGCAGGGCGCCATGGTCCCTGACAGGGTACCATGGTCCCCTCAGGGTGCCATGGTCCCTAACAGGGCGCCATGGTCCCCAATCAGGGCCTGGTGAGAGGTTTCGGGGCTAGCATACGATGTGTGACGGTTTGCATTTGTGATTTTGATGATCGAGTACTAATTACGGTCATGTTTTCGTGTTGCAGGGTCTCCCGTACATGAGAGAGCATACAGCGGGACATATTCTTCACACTTTGCGAGATCAGATTCCACGGCTGACTCAGTCAGAGAGAGACACACTATCGATTGTGGAATTGTGGTACGTGATTCTGATGCCGGCCATTTGATTTCATCCTGCGATGCTGATGGCATTGACGGTCACACTTGAGGATGTGTACCATATACTTCGTCTTCCTATCAGAGGAGCGACAGTTACATACGCGACCGATCAGTCAGCGGAGGATCATCAGAGAGAACAGATGTATTGCATAGGGAGAGTCATGCCGAGCAAGACGAGAGGTTGCATCATGGTCAGCTGGCTCTTACATCCTACAAGGGAGGTACCACTTCTGAGATGCCTTATGATAGCCATCATAGCACTAGCCGTCTGCCCTAATGGGCGAGGGACACACATGCATGGGGGCCTCACATGGTGTATCAGAGTGATGGAGAGACACAGGAGAGTGTATGCGTGGGGTCAGAGTATGCTTGCACATCTCTATCATGACCTTGAGGAGTACACATTCAAACAGGGTTGCAGTTTGATGACATGCACACTTCTGCAGGTGTGGATTTTAGAGCATTTCACATGCACCAGGCCCGTCGGCTTTCCACTGAGTACAGCGAGAGAGCGACCTAGGGTGTTCGCTTATCCACTTACCAGGGAGTGGAGATTTGGAGATTTGTTGTATTGGAGAGTGATTTTTGACAGACTGACAGCCGAGGTGATAGTGTGGAGACCTTACCTACTGATGCACAGATGGGATGGTATGGAGAGACAGTTAGCATGTCTATAGAGGAACCGCCTACTGCGAGGACGATATGCACACATCATAGTCCCTTTCTACTTTGACCGAGTATGGAGGCAGTTCGGACTAGAGCAGTGTGTTCCAGCCGATGTGCCCATCTATACTCGACACTCACAGGTCCTTCCCAGACCTAGAGCAGTAGCGAGACTGACGGTAGATGACATTGAGATGACAGACTTAGAGGGATCTGATCAGGATGTAGTCACTGACTATTCTGCAGAGCCTGGAGCACAGCGTAGATATGTTTCATGGTTCATGAGATCATATCCAAGTCCTATCTTTCCACCAGATCATCAGACAGGCTATCCAGGCCCATGGAGACATGGAGACTAAGACGAGGATGAGGGATCCAGGTCAGAGGAGCCAGAGGAGGGAGAGGGTCATGAGGAGGCGGGAGATCCTGATCCACCTACAGGCGATCAGCCTAGTGACGAGGAGGAGGAGGATGGAGATGATGAGGAGTTGTCGGATGCATCTCCCCACCATTCAGGAGATGATACCATAGCTCTGGATCCACCTCTTATTCCCCAACAGGGGGAACAAGAGGTGATACGGAGACCTATCACCAGTACCATCTAGCCTACACCCATCGTGGATAGAGTATACGAGCGAGGGGAGCCTAGCGGTTCCCAGTCACAGATGCTACCATATCATGATCCCTACTGGCGTGAGGGAGATCCAGGTATAGTAGGTTTATATTGATTGATTAATGTTTTGATGATATAGAATGGTACTAACAACAATCTATTCTACTACCACAGCTAATGTATAGGAATGGCATTCCTTGATTCAACAGGCAATGACAGACATCTCCATGATAGCACAGATCCCCAGTTCCTCACAGATTGCCTATAGGCCTCAGGGGAACGCGGGTCGGCATGAGGATTTGTTTTTCCCATTCTGAGTACAGGTAGATATATGGAGGGAGAGAGAGAGAGTCCTATCAGAGGACCTTCAGTAGGCGCAGTAGAGAGAGAGAGTCCTATCAGAGGACCTCCAACAGGCGCAGCGAGATCTAGCAGCGGCTCAGACCAAGGCTACCACCTAACGTGCGATCCTTATGGATAGGGATCGTAGGAGTTCCTCTCGGAGTCACTCATGATCTGTATCGCGCTACACACCCATGGGTCCACCTTCATGGCCAGACCAGGAGGGAGCATCTAGTCGACACTTGCCAGCCACTAGCCCTAGGGATAGGAGATGATTGTATGATGTAAAAGAGAGGTCACATTTTGGATGTTCAGTGACCTAGATTTGTATACGATCCACACATATATATGTATATATACATGCTTCTCTTTTGTCTCAAATGTGTTATCTTTAATGCTTAAAACAATGTATATTTTGTTTTGATTAAATCTAATACATTTGGTAAATGTACATGTATGTTCTGAATTTAATTGCCATGTGATTGATTTCTCAATGCTCCATGATTAAATTGATACATGTGTGACTTAATTAAAATATTTAATCAAGTGCTACATTGATGATAAGGAAGAAATATGCATTAAGTCTAAGAATCATATAACTAATGTGATTTAATTTTGAACTTAAACACAACATGATACGATTCTACTTAATACATAAAGACATTGTATAATATGCTAGCATAATGAGAAATGTAAACCTTTTACAATTTACATTAATGAATTCAAGACAAACTATAAAGTAAGAAGACACGCTTGTCAGGAATGAAGCAATATAGATTAAACGGCATAACATTTAATTCTATTTTGCTTTAATTAAGAGATACTAACATATTATCCAATGTTGAAGAATTGAAAAGAAGATAGATAAGAAATGAAGAATTAAGCATAATATCTACGTAAGTGCATAGCATTGATAGGTTCTTTAAGAGGCGTACCGTCTACATCCGCTATTTTGTAAGCACCTGATCCATAATCCTCAATAACGATATATGGTCCAAGCCAATTAGGACTAGATTTTCCCTTTTCTGCAGGCAAGGCATTCACATTGCGCTGATTCTCATAAAGGACTAGGTCACCCACTGAGAAGGACCGTTGAATGACCTTATCATTATAGCTTCGTTGTAGAGTTTTGTGATACGCTTGAATATGCTCAAGAGCGTTTATGCGCTGTTCATCAAGCATCTCAAGCTGTTGAAGTCGTTGTTCCCTATAAGAGTCATCATCTACTATACCTTTAAGAGAAACCCTAAGTGATGGAATTTCTAACTCTAAGGGCATAATAGCATTAGCACCATAAACAAGATTATAAGGAGTAGTTCCCGTAGCAATTCGTACACTCGTTCGGTAGGCCCAAAGAGCATAGATTAGCTGGTTACTCCAATCCTTACCATGCTTATTTACGGTTTTACGAAGAATTTGTTCAATTATCTTATTGGATGATTCGGCTTGACCATTTGACTGAGGATAGTATGGTGTAGAAAATCAATGTTTGATATGATACTTCTCAAGGAATTTCTTCACGTCCTTGTTCTTAAACGATGTCCCATTATCTGAGATAATAGTGGAAGGTATCCCAAATCAAGAAATAATGTTTTCTAGAAGAAATTGACAAATCACTTCAGCAGTAGTAGAGCGAAGGGGAATAGCTTCTACCCATTTCGTAAAGTAATCTGTTGCGGTTATAATGAAGGTGTGTCCTTGAGATGAAGGAGGAGAAATTTTTCCAATAAGATCCAAACCCCATGCGGAGAAAGGCCAAGAAGCTACTTGAGAACAAAGTTCTTGGGCAGGAGCATGAATCAGATTATTGTGTTGTTGACATTGATGACATTTTTTAACAAATGAAAAGGAATCCTTCTGCATAGTTTGCCAATAGTATCCCATACGAAGCAATCTATGAACCAAGGATTTGCCCCCAAAATGCCCCCCACAGGCACCTGAATGTGCCTCTTCAAGAGCAACAGGGATTTCCGACTTGTTAAGACAACGAAGGAGAAGACCATCATAACCCCTTCGATAAAGGACATTAGAAAGGATGATATATCTAGCAAACAGCTTGTGGATTCTAGCCCTAGTGTTCCTATTAGCGGAATCAGGAAAGGTACCATCGGTCAAAAATCTTATGATATGCAAGAACCATTCATCTGAATCTACAAAGTCACAACATGTTGCCAAGCTAGAATCATCTTCAATAGCTGGAGAAATAAGATTGTGAATAACGAAATTAAGATCAACCATAGGGTCCTCTAAAGATACTAGAGAAGCCACACATGCCATTGCGTCCACATGTCGATTATCTTTTTGAGGAACGGGTTCCATGGTATAAGAATCAAAATTTTGTAATAAAGAGATAGCAAGGTCTTTATATTGTGATAATTTGTCTTGTTTCGCTTGATACATTCCTGTTACTTGTCTTATAATCAATTGCGAATCTTCATAGATATGTATGTGTTTTATATTCAGAGCCAAGGCTGCTTTTATTCCCACTATAAGAGCCTCATACTCAGCAACGTTATTGGTACACAGGAAATTTAGACGATAAGATAAGGGAATAGGTTTCTTTGTAGGAGAAATTAGAACAACACCTACCCCCGATCCCGTACGACACTTAGAGCCATCAAAGTATAACTCCCAAGTTTCATCTTTCTCTATAGAAAGAATGAAGTCATCGGGAAAGGACTCAGGGTTAGGGAAGGAGAAAGGCAAAGGGGCCTCAACTAAGTGATTGGTCAACGCTTGTCCTTTAATTGCTCTTTGTGAAACAAATTTAAGGTCAAATTCAATTAACATCATAACCCACTTAGCTAGACGTCCTGATAAATCAATTTTAGAGAAAAGATGCTTCAAAGGATCAAACTTAACCATGACATGGACTTCTGAATTTAAAAGATAATGTCTTAATTTATGAGTTGCAAACACCAAGGCCAAGCATTGTCTTTCTATCACAGAATATCGGGTCTCGTAATCGAGTAAGGTACGACTTATGTAATAAACCGGACATTCCTTACCATCTTTATCATGTTGGGCTAACAATGCTGCGAGAGCATGAGAAGAAGCAGCCGTATACAGAAGAAAGGGTTTAGAAGGTTCGGTAGGTTGAAGAATAGGAGGACTAGCCAAATACACTTTTAAATCTTCAAATGCTTGCTGACAGTCTTCATTCCATTGAAAAGTGATATTCTTTTTAAGAAGTTGAGTAAAAGGAAAGGTACGATCCGCAAGTTGAGACACGAACCTACGAATAGCTTGAATCTTTCCTTGTAAGCTTTTAAGTTGAGAAACATTTCGAGGAGGTGGCATGTTAACAATAGCATCTATTTTCTTAGTGTCCACCTCAATCCCACGATGCAAAACTATGAATCCTAATAGCTTTCCACTATCCACACCAAAAACACATTTTCGGGGATTCAAGCGCATGTGATATTTACGAATTCTTTCAAAGATTTGATGAAGGATTGTAACATGATCCATGCGAAGAAAGGATTTAGCTAAAATATCATCAACATAATCCTCTAAAATCTTATGCATATAATCATGAAAGATAAGGGTCATCGCTCGTTGATAAGTTGCACCGGCGTTTTTAAGTCCAAAAGGCATCATTATCCAACAAAACGTACCCCAAGGAGTGGTGAAAGCGGTTTTATATTGATCTTGAGGGTTTATGAAAATTTGATTGTAGCCTAAAAAACCATCCATGAAGGATAATAGGGCATGTCCTGCCGTAGAATCAACTATCATGTCAATGTTTGGAAGAGGGAAATCATCTTTTAAAGAAGCTTTATTTAGATCCCAAAAGTCGGTACACATTCTTATTTTGTTGTCTGGTTTAGTCACAGCGACAATATTTGAAATCCATGGGGAATAGTCAATAGGGCGGATAAATCCAGCCTCCAATAATTTTTCAATCTCAGCTTTAACAAGCAGAGCCACCTTAGGATTCATTTTTTGAATCTTTTGTTTCACGGGCTTAGCATCAGGAACTAAGACAATATTATGAGTAACAATCTTAGGATCTATACCAGGCATGTCAGAATATGTCCAAGCAAAGATCTCAGGGAATTCATGCAATAGTTCTTCATATTGTTTCTGTTCCTCTTCATCCAAACATTTTCCAATCTTAATAACTTTCTCTTTGTTGCAAGGATCCATCTTAACATCAGTGGTGTCACTTATGAGAAGATTACTTTGTTGAGGCGTATCCTTTAACCGAGGGAATTCTTTCACAATCTTATCGTTATCAATCTCTTTTCCAAAATAGGCTTCAGTGTTCAAACAATAAGGGAGTCCCCTATTGTGATGATAACGAGGAAGAGTGTCATAGGCTCCCAAGAACTCAGCTAAAGCATCGTCGGTAGGGAAGATATCCAAAGCACAATCACCCAAAGAATCCTCATCAATATATTCAGGGTGTTGTATTGATAAAGATGTAGAGATAGCATTAACACTAATGCATGGTCTTTTAGAAGTTTTAGTACGTCTGCAGGGATTATAGCCAAGTCCAAAGGCATAATGTTGAAAATTAGTCTCTAAAGGAACTCTTATCCCTTGTTCATTAGCACCACAACCTTTTCCATGATACCCATGTTTAGAAAAAATGCAAAAACCACGACCATAACGATCAGCCATTTCAGGAAGAGAAGGTGGTTTTTCATAAGACAAAGAATCAAACTCTTCATAATTATAGATGTGAGAAGAAGAAGTTTGAGAAGCGGCCACAAAATTATTACTCATAGATTCAGGTAAGGTTGATTGATTTTTAACTTCTTCTTTCTTTTCCACTTTGTGATTTTCAGCTTCTTCCTTCTTTTCAACTTTAAGCTCTCTAGAAGGAACCTTATATTCACCTACAAAGGTAGGGTTAAAATCAAGAGATCCCCAATCATCTTCTGCGAGAACCTTCTCAGGATCAAAATCCTTTTTATGTGTAATGTCAAGTTGAGAGGGATCTTCTTTAGGAGTTCTAGACTCATCCAAAGGATTTTGATCATCGGAAAGCGAAGACTCATCGATAGGTTTCTTGTTTAAAGAGTCATCACTAGACAAGGATGGCTTAGAAGAATCTCCTTTGGAATTAGATGTTTGTAGACAAGCTTGAAAATTAGTATCTCCTATCAAAGTATATGTCTTATTGTTATAAATGAATTTAACTTGTCTATGTAATGTAGAGGGGACAGCTTGCATGCTGTGAATCCAAGGCCTCCCTAATAAAAAGTTGTATGTTAAATTTCCCGGCATAACATGGATAGGAGTAGGCAAAGTAACAGGTCCTACTGTGAGAGACAAGGTGATGATACCTAATGAAGTCTTAACCACATTGTCAAAGCCATGAATGGGATGAGAGTCAGGCTCAATAAGAGATGTATCCACATTCATTTTATGCAATAGGTTAATACTACACACATTAAGGCCAGAGCCATTATCTACTAGTGTTTGTCTTATAGCAGTGTCTTTCATGACAACCACAATCATCAAGGGATCATATTGTTGTTGAATTTCACTTGTAGGCAACTCATCTTGGGTAAACACAATTTGAGCTTTAGGATTCATCACAGAGTTAACCAAAGATGCTATATTACTAGATGTATTTGGTGGAGGAACATTCAAATCTTGCAAGGCATCTTGTAACATTCCATGATGAGCGGAAGAAGTTTGAATCAAATCCCAAAGGGATATCTTAGCAGGGGTAGCTTTAAGTTGTTCTATGAGATCATATTCCTTACCCATAACTTGCGAAATACGGGGAGCTTGAGGAAGAATTGGTTGAGGATTAGGAAGAGAGACTGGAATAATAGGAGGAGGATTAGGTTGCTTATTATTTCTAGTATGATAAGTATGGGCAACCGCATGATAACTCTCTCTAGTTATTTGCTTAGCATAATTGTAAGGACTTATAGGTTTTCTTCCTTGTATAGTGATAATTGGTTTATTCGGGGTATGAAAGGAATCATGATCATACCTTCCTTGGATAGTAAGGAGAGGTGATTTAGGAATTTGAAAGGTGGGAAAGGGATAAGCACCTTGAACTTCAAAGAGAGGCTTGTTATATTCATTCAAATTTATCATGTTAACCAATTTAGAGGTCTTGTTTTTGTTTATAAGTTTCGACAAAGCCACAAAGTCATCAAGAGCATCATCCAACAAAGCATGATCATATCGGTTAAAAGGTTTGTCTTTTGATTCAAAAGGGGACATCTCCTCATAGAGGGGATTGTTGAAAACAACCATGTTACTAGATTCAGGGGAAGAGTGGATAGGAATGTATCCTTGAGAGGAATCATTCGACTTATCTTTCTCATCACACCTAAATGGCATAGTAACAAGGTTTATGAGTTTTTGGTAAAATGAAGGTTTGGCATCCTTAGGGTTTAAAAACTCATCTAAAGCTTCATCTAATTCATCTTGGCTATACTCATAATAATCATCAAAAGCATGAACATTTTGCAAATAAAAATCTGACATTTTGAAAAGATTGCATAAAATTTAAACACACAATGCAAAGGAACACACTTTTTTTTTTTCTTTTTTAATGAAAATGAAATGAAAACACACCAAATCTAGATCTAGATCTAACAAATGAAATGCAAGAGGAAGAAATGATAGTTTCACGTCGGGTTCACCAAAATGTGTGGGGGAAAAAGCGAGACTAGGTTAATCATGCCCTAATCCTACCTTTTGACACACATTGCGGAATACGAAAGAGCCTAGAGATATCGCACAATTGGCTACTTATTTTGGTGAAAGAGAGAGCCACAGGATATCTATTAGGATTCCTATTCCCTTGTTGAAATTGTAAGATCAAGTAATGCAAGTTCAAACCCTAATCTCAAAATGCAAGTATGAACTAATAACAAGATTGCAAAATTGAGATTAAACAATGAACAGCTGTAAATACAAGGATGAAATAAGAATGCAGATATGTACCTAAAGTCAAAATTGGACTGAAAATGTTCAGGACGGGGGCGCGGGCGCCACTATCCTGAAAACTACACCAGAAACCACTGTTCTGCACTCTGAAACACTGTCTGGAAACTGTCTGCAAACTATCTGTCCGGAGGACCAGGGCACCCAGTGCCTCTATCCCAGGGACCAGGGCGCCCAACGCCCCTGTCCTGGAAGGACTAGGGCACCCAGCGCCCCTATCCCAGTCTCCTACTCTGCAATTTCACATAGAGTGCTGTTCCAACCTTCTCTCTCTGGATCTGTATCCCGCGACGTCATCCAAATCCCAAAACCTGCAATAATATCTGAAAAGGGGGAGGGGCGGCTATATAGGGTTTTGCCTTAGTCAAACCCTCGCTTCGGTGATTTCCACCTCCATGAATAGCCAAGTTGTTTTGTAAAATGTATTGTGTGTGCAGACCTAGTGTGTGTGCAAGGTCCAAAATGCAAGAAAGCAAACTAGAGCAACCTAGAAAGTAAACCCTAATTGCTTGCAAATGATAATGTAAATGCTCTAAATCAAGATGCAATGTGATCTAAAGCATGAATAAATGATGTATCAAAGCTTATGCAAAGACATGAAAACAATACGAAATCATACCCAACCCTCAAGGGAGGAGTACAAGCCAATCTTCAGTCGGTAATCTTCTATTGTTCTTCAATGTCTTCCAAGCCCTAAGTGGATGAATGAATTTGATAGATGCTTGATAGAATGATGTTGAATGTTGTTGAAGTCCTCAAAGATCTACTCTTTCGCTGCATATGAAGTTCCTGGAAACAAAAATCGGATCCCTTCAAATGAAGAAGGAGAGCTCTTATGTAGGAAACCCTAGATCCAAAATTCATATTTTGGCCAACCTAGAGATTGAATATCCCACCAATTTCTTGGGGTTAAGCTTTATTTTATGATTGGATCGTGCTCCGAAAATTTCGAGAAAAATGTCCGGGACCATGTGCACCGGGCGCCACGATCCGGACAACTTTTCACCAAATTTTCAGGGCCGTCGGATATGATGATTTTAGAAAGAATCCTGAAGTTACAGGTGATTTCGAGATGTTTTGACCCCGAAACCAAGCCCCCAAGTTCAAAATAGGACTTAATTAGGGTTTTTGATTAAGTGATGTATTGGAGGAATAAAATGCGAAGGGCGCGCTTTAGTGAAAGGGCCCAACTTTGTGATGTAGAGAATGATGAAATAGGACCTTAGACCTAATTAATTTGATTAATTAAGTGCTTAAGGAGAAATGCAATGCAGAATGCAAAATGCACTAAGGTGGGTGCTAAACTAGGTGTGAAATTGTACCACCCTAGCGAGTGCATACAATTTACGATGCTACAAGGGTTAACGGAGATAAAAGGGAACTATTAAGTCATTTTTCTCACACAATGATTGAGTATTCAAGTGACCAGACTTCTAGAGAACTTCAGAGATCTAGAGCGACTCTAGCAAGAACGCTGTTTCAGAGCATTTTGATTTTCTAGCAGCATTTTTGAGGTATTTTCATATTTTTCAGAAACCCTAACTGTCGTGTTTGATTGAAATTGCTTCATCCTCTTCCAGCATTGATACTCCCCTAGTGGTTGAGATCAAGAACCACCCTCATCCTATTTTTAAGAAGCATCCATACAAATACCTTTTGGATGAGCTGCTAGGTGCATTTTCGAAGGTTCATCATGGAATTTTGCATACAGAGGACATTAGGGCATATATCCACTACAACATTGAAGAAATTGGGAATTATGAGTTGTCATGTGTTTTCACCGACAACCAGCTGAAACCAGAATTTGCACACTTGCTGAGGAAGGGTTTCACTTCATTTATGGACTTCCTGACATTTGATGAGGCTAAATGGGTATGGTATCTTCTAAGTCGAATTCATAGAGAATTCATCTGGTTTGACTGGCATTATAAAATCGCTGAAGAATTTATTAAGAATGTCACGTACCTTCACAAAATCAGAGGCATTCCCGACCCTAGATGCAAGTTGCCTAACATTGAAATGAACAAAATTACCAGCACAACCTTTAATGCAAAATCCATGAGGGTAGATGATGTCAGAGATATTGATGTCAATTTTGTAGCAATGGTCATTGGCTACAAGGCATATCATTCAAACCGATTAAACTCGGTAGTCAACAACAACATTTTGGTGGCATATCAAATGGTCAAGGAGGATTCCCATTACGATCTTTGTAGTGTAATGCAGAAGGAACTCATGTCTTGTTGGCATTTTGATGATGTTTTGATTGTCATTGATGGACACACACTTTCTTGATGTATGAGTTATGCTCAACTGGTAATTGCTCCAACCAGTATTGTGTATTATTGAATGTATAGTCTTTAGACTATCAATGTTTTGTAGAAAATGGTTTACTAGTCATAGACTATATGAAGACCGCAAGCGGTATGAAGACCCCAAGCGGTATGAGGATCCCAAGCAGTTCGAGCATCTTAAGTAGTATGAAGGAACCAAGCGGTAGTTAACTTTTGATCAGAATACTATGATCTACCAGTCTTCATTGTTGACAACCGGTAATTGGTATATTGTATTAACCCGTATTACTCTGTGATGAGTTACCAACTGGTATTACTGTAATGTGTGATGAGTTATCATCCACCAACACTTTGGCGGTGTTTTTATGTCATGCTGCCAAATGTGTCTAGATGCACTGTACCTAGGAACTTGTAGTCTAATTCTATTGGACTGACATGAAATCAGATTCCTTTATAAGGACATCATGTCTAGGGTTTGCATGGATGAGATAATGTATGAGAGATAGAATAGAAAAGGTTATGTGTGATCAGTGAAGAGAAGATTAGGTCCATGTGAAAAGATAGAGTGTGGAGATATTGAAGACTAAAGTAATGCTGAAATGCATTAACAATGAGCTATCAAGGATCTAACTAAGCATATTGTGCTATTATCTAGATCATTCACTTGTTGATTACTAATATCTTCGACAAGTTTGAAACCCTTAACCGGGTAGGCCCAACAAAGCCTTTGTAAATCCTCTAACAAGGTGGTTCACAGCTGTGCATCTGAAATCCTTTAACAAGGTAGTATTTAACAAGACTTATCTCCTAACAGAGATCTAGATTCCTAATAGGATCGATTATGGTGAAGAACATTTTATTACCTTAACCGATCTGACCTTAATCGAACTGGTTTCTATTTTGTAGATAGTTACTTGTGATTTTCTGCTCACCGTGGTTTTTCCCATTTGGGTTTCCATGTCAAATATCTTGTGTTATGGTGATTGTGCTCTTGTGGGTGAATGCTTTGTTTGCTATTTGGTTTGCATTTATCTTAACCAATTTATTAGTGAATCTGTTGTATTGGTTATCTGCTAAACTATTTAAAAGTTTGTTTACAGTATTTTTTGGTATACTAATTCACCCCCCCTCTTAGTATTCATCAATTGGTATCAAAGCCAACCTTTCTATAATTCTAACTACTTGGAAGGAGATATGGGGGAATATAGTGTGAGGGAAATTATCATCTCACTCAGACTGAGAGAGCCTATGATGAACTCAAAGTCAAATATAAATCCTCTTTGGCCAAAAGAAGAGAGCATGCTAAAAAACTTATGGAACTTACTAAAAATAGCTCTTCTGATGAAGCTGACATGGATGCCCTAGTTGAAGAAGTTGAAAATATGAATTAATTTAAAGCCAATCTAAGAAAATAGTTGGAAGGATTGACTATCAGAATGTGTCAAGAGCTTGAGAACAGAAGGAAAGCTAAAGATTTGGTAAAAGACAAAGATCATGAGACCTCCAAGATGAAGCAAGAAATCAATACCCTTACCACTCATCTCCAAGAGAGTAAAGTGGAAAAAGAAGAAATGCAAGGTGAACTAAACATGGCTATTTCTGAGAATGCAACCTTGATGGAATCTAATGCTTCTATTTCAAAGGAACTTACTAATTCAAAGGAGATACTTGCCAAATTCAATCAGAGCACTGCTAAGCTAGAGCAAAATCTAGAATAGACAAAGCTAGTAAAGAATACCACTAGACTTGGTTTCTCTAGGTATGAGGAAGGTGAGACCTCTAGAACAAAAGATGAAGCATCAAAGAAGCAACTGACATCTAAGGATAAAGGTAAGAAAAAATTTAAACCCGTTTGCTTTAATTGTCTCAAAGAAGGACATACTACCAATGTGTGTAGAAGCAAGGCCTACAACAATTTTCCTTATTTTCAAAACAATATGCCTAGATCCAATAGATTCAATGGAAATTGTTATGCATATAACAAGTTTGGGCATAGAGCATTTGAATGCAGGTCACTTTTGCACAACACTATGAGATATTCTCCTAGCACTCAAGGAGTCTTCTCGGAACCTTCTGTGAACCAGAATCCCAACCGGTACAATACCTATGACCATGAATCAGGTGGTTATCAAGCAATTACTAGTTGGAGAGCAACTTGTTTGATCTGTCATGGTAGCAGTCACACTGCTGCAACATGGAGAAGGAAGAATGGAAGTATGAATAACGGACCATGGAGAACACCTAGAATGGTATGTTATCATTGCAACAAACCGGGACACACTACCAAAACTTGCAAACTGAGAAAGAACCTATCGAGTGATATACCGATCACTCCAGAAGGGAAGATTGATGCTGAAACCGTTCAAATGGAAATGAATAAAACTTGGAAAAAGAAATCAGAAGAAGAGTCACAGAATGAACCTATTTTTGCACCTAGTGTGGAAGTCTTTGAACCAACAAACTGAGCTTTAGACAAGCTTAGGGGGAACATATCGATGAAATATTTCAAACCCCCAGTGTATATTGGTAAAGACCTTAACCAGTATATGTTACCTATCAATCGGTAGAAGACTTGAAGCAGTAAAAGGAAAAATTAGGGTTTGTGCCTTAGCAGTGATGCATTTATTATGGTTGGTGAGAGTTTGTTTAAAAGGGCTTTCATCATCATTTTCACTTATCTGCTTTTGAAAGAAGAATTTTTTAAGAGCAAAGCAACTAAAGCGATTTGTCTAGCAATTGACAAAATCTTATGCGAGATCTTGCAACCATCTTCAAGCAATCAGTAAAGAACTCTAAGCGGTGAACTTGCAATCGAAGTGGTGTTTTGTGCGCGACATTGGAAAACCTAAATTCCTATTTGTGAAGGTATTTTCCAAAATTCTTACTTATCATTTGATCATGGCTTCTGCATCGCACTCTAGTTCTACTGCACCTATAGATTCAGCCAAATTTCTTCAAAAGAAAATGAAATACAATGCCCTATCTCAAATACCCATCGGATTTATTATTGAGGGAGATATTTCTGGGCATATAGATTGTAAATTGGAAGACCTGGGATCCCTAGTGATTCATTCCTAGCTAAGTTTGTTCTATGGGGATGACAAGAAGATCAAACTTGAGTATAGTGTCCTTGAGAAGATGAAACTGCAAAATGCGGTATATTTTCTGGAAGAGTTCACAGAAGAACATATTTGCATCATGCTTAGCAAAGTGCATGGTGACAAGATGAATCTCAAGTGGACCCATGACATCACACAGGAATCTATTTACATCGTCACCAGTTTCTACAATATTGGAGAGGTACCATCTCTACAGAAGGTCACCAAAACTGAAATGACAAAGCTCAGTGGTTTTGTGAGTGACCAACAGGCGATGACCATCAACACCATCTTTGATGATCTGGTAAAATATGCTTGCATGGTAATTGGTAACCGGATATTTTATGCTAGCAGAATGAATTTTGTCCCTACTGCTGTAGTAAATGTCATTTAAAGGATGATTAAGGAAGACACTACATTTGAACTATGTACCTATCTACAGAAGCAATTGTTGTTGAATCTGAAGTCCATCAAACAGTTCACAATTCTCTAAGGTTTAGGTTTGGCCAACTTCTAGTTAGTTTATTCTTCTACTTTCAAGGTTATTTCCCTAGAGTAGATGATGTTCAATGGTCTGCTAACCTACCGATTTCCAGACAAATTAAGGAAAGTCTACAAGTAGTAGGAACTGGATATCCTGAGGTTCTAAATAAGTATTTTAATGAATTCAAGTGGAAAATGAACTAGATAATGAGGATATCTGATGATATTGTGAAGGAGTATGAAGATGAAATCTTCTTCATAATAAGGATAGATAACTACATAATGGAAGTTGTGGAACCAAGAAAGGAAGTAGTTGAACCTATGGGCTATGAAGTGGTGAATGACCTATTGATCAAGTATGCCTCTACCCTACTTGCCTCACCACTAGATGAAAAGAAGAAAAGAACCGGTACCTACTTGGAAAGGGTCACACCAATTGAAGAAACAAAATAAAAAAAGGGCAAAGCAGTGCCATCGGTATCTACACCAGTTACCTCTGCTAATCTGAAAGTGACCAAGCGATCACTAGCTAAGAATAAACCTGAGATTATTCCAGAAAAGAAGACAAGGCAATCAGGCAAAAAGCCGAAGTCTACCAGTAATGTTCCTGCAACTTCAGCACTGGTAAATATGGATATTTCCTCTTATAAACCAATGACACATTGTCAGAGGACACTAAAGAATATTAAGAGGAAAGTGCTTGATGATTTGAAGGAATATTTTGATGATTTAATGATATTGAGAAAGAGGAGGTAGAACAAGAGATCATCAAATATTTATGTGTTAATGATAGGTTGCCATCTAAGATTAGATCGGTTACACCAAATTCTTTGTATAATTCTTTAGATAATAAATGGTGCATTGCCACTTGAAAAGGAACAGGAGATCAGGGAGAAAATTTTTGCACAATACTTTCCGGATGCCTCAAATTCTGAGTTATTTGAAACTATGGATACACACAAAGGCATTTTCTTTATGAGAAGAAGGTGACTCAGGCTACTAGAAGGTAAAGCTTCTAAAGTGGAAAAGGACACACATATACATGCTAAATTTGTTGTCAAAATGAACCGTGTATCTGAAGTTGCTAAGCAGGCTGATCAAGTACCAGACCTATCCTCAAATAAATCGGATGAGGTATTTGATAGTGAAGGTGAAAGAGTGACAGAACAAATGGTTACTATTGATGTTGATGCATTAGATATTGAGGATGTCACTCCTGACAAGGAAAAAGCTGAAAAAGAGAAACATGACAAAGAGAAAGCGAAGAAAGAGCAAGAAGAAAAATCAAGGCAAGAAGAAATCAAGAGGAAAGAGGTAGAGAAGAAGAAAGAGGAAGAAAAGAAGAAAGAGGAAGAAAAGAAGAAAGAGGAAGAGAAGAAGAGAGAAGAAGATAAGAGAAAAGAAGAAGAGAAGAGGAAGGAAGAAGAAAGGAAGAAGGAGGAAGAGAAGAAAAAATAAGAAGAGGAGCAAAAGAAGAAAGAGGAGGATAAGAAAAGAGCAGAAGAGGAGAAGGAAGCAGAGAAGAACAAACAAGCGAAGATCAAAACAAAAGAAGGAGGGCAGACTCCTAAGGTAACCGATGATCAAATCAAATAGGTTTATACCACTAGTCTGATTGATCTAACTCTTGCAAGTCTGACTCAATCAATAGATGTTTCTAAGCTACTATGAAGCATCAAACTTGCACAAGAGAGACTGGAAGAATTGCAAAGAAAGAACAAGATGTCATACAAACTGCGATTGACACCCTTACCATTCTAATTCCCGGTACCAACCTTCCTAGTACCAATTCCTCTCTATCTAAGCTCAAACTTCTTTGTACCATAGTAGAGGACCAGGTACAATGATATCAATGTTGTTATGGGTGAAGGTAAATTGTTGTTGAGTAAAATCTACCAACCCCATCTATTTTGTGATGATGTGCTTAAATAGAAAGCTAAACTCCAATCGGAGTTATAGGCATATATCAGCAATTTCAAGATGCCATATGATTCATTCACTACCTATGGACAAACTGTTCATCATTATCAGCATCAAACTACCAAGATGAACTTAGAGATCACAACCAAACTAAATATTTGTAGGAGCTTCAACTACTCCTAATTCCAAGACTGCAGATTCTTCAAAAAAGTTTTCTCAACCTAGAAGCTATCACGGTAACTCAAGAGATGAGTACCATTGATCCAATGGAAGAACTGGCATTCCAAATGAAGACTGAAAGTGAAGTTTCTACCTCATTACTTGAGTCATGGACATTGGCCATGAAAACTTTTGTGCAGGACTTTAAATCTGTTTTTGAGAAATTTCATTCCTTATTGTCATGAACATCTACTCTATTTTATTATATAAGTAAAAAGGGGTTACTTTGCATTACTTTGTCATTGTTGGCAAAGGGGGAGTAGTGTACATTAAAATTTTGGTGAATGTTACCATTTCATGTACTTTCATACTACCATTTTGGGGAGTAGTGTACATTGTAATCTTTGCAAAAGGGGTAGTGTATATGCTTAGGGGGAGTAATTTTGATTATGGCATTTCTATTGTAAAAACACTTAGATGTTAAAATTTTCCTAAGTGTTTCCATCAATGCCAAAGGGGGAGATTGTTGGCATTTTGATCATGTTTTGATTATCATTGATGGACACACACTTTCTTGATGTATGAGTTATGCTCAACTGGTAATTGCTCCAACTGGTATTGTGTATTATTGAATGTATAGTCTTTAGACTATCAATGTTTTGTAGAAAATGGTTTACTGGTCATAGATTGTATGAAGACTGTAAGCGGTATGAAGACCCCAAGCGGTATGAGGATCCCAAGCAGTTCGAGGATCTCAAGCGGTATGAAGGAAGCAAGTGGTAGTTAAATTTTGATCGGAACACTACGATCTACCAGTCTTCATTGTTGACAATCGGTAATTGGTATATTGTATTAACCGGTATTACTCAATGATGAGTTACCAACCAGTATTACTGTAATGTGTGATGAGTTATCATCCACCGACACTTTGGCAGTGTTTTTGTGTCATGTTACCAAATGTGTCTAGATGCATTGTACCTAGGAACTTGTAGTCTAATTCTATTGGACTACCATGAAATCACATTCCTTTATAAGGACATCATGTCTAGGGTTTGCATGGATGAGATAATGTATGAGAGATAGAATAGAAAAGGTTATGTGTGATCAGTGAAGAGAAGATTAGGTCTATGTGAAGAGATAGAGTGTGGAGATATTGAAGACTGAAGTAATGCTGAAATGCATTAACAATGAGTTGTCAAGGATCTAACTAAGCATACTATTCTATTATCTAGATCATTCACTTCTTGATTACTAATATCTTCGACAAGTCTAAAACCCTTAACCAGGTAGGCTAGAAAAGCCTTTGTAAATCCTCTAACAAGGTAGTTATGGATTTGAAATCCTTTAACAAGGTAGTCTTTAACAGGACTTATCTCCTAACAAAGATCTAGATTCATAACAGGATCTGTTCTGGTGAAGAACATTGTATGACCTTAACCAGTCTGACCTTAACCGGTCTGGTTTCTATTCTGCAGATAGTTACTTGTGAGTTTTTGCTCACCATGGTTTTTCCCATCTAGATTTCCATGTCAAATATCTTGTGTTATGGTGATTGTGCTCTTGTGGGTGAATGCTTTGTTTTCTATTTGGTTTTCATTTATCTTAACCGGTTTATTACTGAATCTGTTGTACCGATTATCTACTAAACTATTTAAAAGTTTATTTATAGTATTTTTTGGTATACTAATTCACCCCCCCTCTTAGTATTCATCATGTCTAACCCACACAAGTTCAAGCAAGATAAAAATAAAGCTTTCTGGTATGGCTCCTTTATAATTTTCTTGGTATTTTACTTTTTGGGCACTGTTCCCAGTTTTGGAAAGGTTTAGTGATCTTTTGATATCTTGGTAGCATCGTAGATTGCTCAAATTTTATACAGACAAGGAGATAATGATAACAAAGCCAATCTTTGGGAATTTTTCAAAACATTTCAAGAGGAATGAAAAATAAATCTTGGATTCCTAAATTTATAGTGGAAAAATATAATACAATATGCTTTATGGTAGATAAGGATGAATGCATAATGGAAGTGTCTTGCCTGTGAAGTGTGGTACCTGTAGCTACAACACAAACACTTAATAGGTCATTACAAGCATGGTTATCAAATTAAAAGCAAATGAAAGATGAACCATAACAAAGCGACCTATCGCCTCCTAAGAGATGCGAGTATAGATTTTCTCTCAGATCTGGATAAGCAATCCTAGTGACTTGACTACACCTAGACGAAGGATTTGAAATGATGATATGCAAACTAGATGAGATTGATTATGCTAGATTTATCCAAGAGTCTAATTAAGCTAATGATATGCATGATTAAGCTACATGATTCAACAATCATGCTAGAAAATGATCAAATTAAGATAATGTAATTGCCTATAACAACAATGCTCAAATGATATGCCTAAGATGAAAATGAGATGGGATCCTTCATGCTTCAAAATGAAGGATATTTATAGGATTTCCAAGGCCAGGGATGAGGTGGCAGGAAAAAATGGTCAAGATTGAGTCTGAAGATATCAAGGGTGAAATTAGAGGAGGTTGGAGAAGAGGTTGGAGGAAGGGATACTTGTCCTCTTTGTGGTGACAAGTGTCAAAGAGCCTTGCTCATAAGAGGGAAAGTGTCTAAGAGAGGAGAAATGTGGCCAAAGTGCCATGTGTCTCAAGGGAAGAATATCCACACCATAGGAGGTTAGGATAAGGAGGTTAGGATGTGAAAGATAGGGTAGGGTTAGGAAAACCCAAGGTTAGGTGGAATGGGTTAGGCTAGAGGGATGGTTAGGTTAGGTGGTTAGAAGTTAGGAAGCATGTGGGTAATTTGAATTTAAAAATTCAAATAATAAGAAAAGACCAATTAATTTTCAACAACTCATAAATTGATTTATTTTAATTAATTAGGGGATTTGAAGAATTCATTGAAATGGGGGGAGGATTAATTAATCAAAGGGGACTATTGAAATGAACCTATTAGATAAATCATTAGATTTATTAATAAGTAGACGAAAGGGAGAATTTAATCAAATTGCCTAATGAATTCAATTAAATTAGGAAGGGGGATTAATTAAATAATTGCTTATTTAATTAATTATCTTCATACCATTTTTAGGTGTATACAGGAAGCAATGCAACCCGAGACAATTTGGATAATGCCAATGGGTTATGAGGTTGAGGAAGCAACACTGGATGCCTATGCTCAACATCTTTTGCAGGTACCGGTAGACAAAAAAGAAGACAAATATGGAACAACTAAGGAGAAAGGGCTTAAAATCCATCAAGAACAGGTAGCCCCGACAATTCAGAAGAAGATGACCCAGTTAGTAGCTGAGACATTAATCACTGAAGGCATTGACAGAGCCAAAGTTGAGAACCATGTCAAACTTTTGGAGGAACAAAGGAAGAAAGAATTGAAACAAAAAAGGAAAGAGGAAAGAGATGCAAGGAAAGCAACTCGGGCCACACCCAATGTGGTCTCAGTTACAACTAAAACATCCAAACAATTGACTGAACCCTCAACTAAGCCTACTAAGGGAACACTAGTAGAGACACCCAAAAAGATACAAAAGGTGAATAGACAATACATGACAGTATCATCTAAGACAGAGTCTGACACTGAGGTTAAGGAAGTTCCTAAAAAGAAAGGATTTTATGCCAAAGTGGTTGGGGAGAAGCGAGAAGAACAAAAACCTGAACTAGTTAAGGAGACTCCTAGAAAACCAAACATCACCATTGTACATAAGAGGAAGTCCAAATCCGGTGAGCACTCTAATCCCAAACCTAAGAAGAGAACTAGTAAGAAAAATATGAATGCATAGGATTTAATTGAACAAAATTTAAATGATGGAAATATTTATAATATCTCTCCATTCTTTGATAATTTTGGTGATGAATATAAGAAACAAATAGAAGAAGCTATTCTTTTATATCTTGATTCATTTATTAGGACATTGATAGAATTGGAGAAATTTTTGCCTAAGGAACTCTATGATAGATTAGAGGTTAGAAAGCTACATGCTCAGTCATTGGATAGGAAAATTAAGGATGCCAAATTGGTCAACCTTTGTCCATCAATAACACCTTCAGAAATGGATGACATAATGAAGAAGACCGGATCCACAAAATTCAACCCTAAGCGCCGAATAAACACTCATGTGAGATAGACTTGAAGAGATCAAAAAAGAGACAACTGATATATGGGTTAGAGTACTATTGGGTCTTGGCTATGAGTTAAGCTCTAGTTTTGTGGAATCATAGAATATTCAATTACCCAAGGACAAGGTACCAGAAGATAAACCAAGTGTAAATATTGAGAAATAGACAAGAACTGAACCAGATTCCACTGTACCAGTTACTGATTCTCATATTGAATCTCAGGACATCCTGGCAGAGAATGAACATAAAATAGAACATACTGAGATAAATATAAATAAGGATATAGGTGTACATTATTCACAAGTTTTGGGTGAGGCACCAAGTGGCAAAGCCACTAGTGTATAAGAGCTCAAAGATACAAAGTTTATTTCATCGATAGACAAGGGAAAGACAATTATGGTGGAGATCTCCTCTATCTTGGAAATTGACACTTCTGTCATATGTAAGAGAATTTTACCACAAATTTTCATCAATCTTGACAAACCATATCATAATTTTTCTCTGACAGAAAAGATTTTGGCGGCAGCAGCTCTTCAGGCTCAAGCTACACAAGAATTAGCCCAAGAAGAATCTAAAGAAAAGAAGCTAATTGAGCACAATTTTGAAGTTTTGCATCAATTAGTCCCAGAATTTCTTGCATAGGAAGGTGATAGCTCTTCGGGTAAACTAAAGAAAATCATTGACTTTATTCCTAAACATTATGAATCTTTATTGAAGATATCTATAACTCAGGCTAAAGAAGATTTTGTGGTAGCACGAAAACTAACATTTTTGAGGATGACTGAGACTGACAAGGTAAAAATTCAGACCTGTTTGTAGTCAATTGATGCAGATTTAGCTGAGGGAGGTACCATTTATAAGACTTGTTTAAATTTTAATAAATTAACCAACTCCATAAACAAGCAACTATCAGAATGCAGGAAGAACCTAGTCCATATTTCTAACACCTACAACCCAATAGTTAACCTGACAAATTCTTTGGATGGTCCAATTTTGATGGTGATGGATCAAATTTTGAAATTGGAGAAGAATAGGGACAAAACAATAAAGAGAGAAAATAAGCTAATAAATTTGATTGGTCCTTGGCTTGACAATTTACTTTTTCATAAAATAGAATGTATCTCTAATCTGTAGAAGGAAGATCCCACTAACTAAGATGAGATAGATTATTATTCCAACATTTTGTATAGTTTCATTTCTATATTAGAATATCTTAAGAATGGTTGCAATAATTATATTTGATTTTTGAACAACAAGTATGCTGATATTTTGAAGTGTGTATAGTCTTGACTCTTGTTTGTACTTGTATAAAATTATTTATGGGCACCCCACTTTGTCATTGATGTCAAAGGGGGAGGAGGAATAAGTTTAAAATGTATATATTTCTTAGGGGGAGCTTCGGAACATTGGATATATACTTGTATATTAAATATTCATGTACAGATCAGGTGTTTATGTGGATGATATCATTTTTCACATGAGTGTTGCCATCAATGCCAAAGGGGATATTGTTGGAATTTGACACTCATTCGGCAAGGGTTTATAGTATTATGAGTTGTCATTAATGGAAACTCATCATCTTAGGGTGAAAGGTTTCATTGGTTGGTTAACCCACATGCATTACCTAACCAGTATGGGTACTCACATTGTTCTACACTAGCACCGACATTGATTTTTACTTCATCCCGACTAAGTCTTCATCCCAGTAGTTGGTTCTGATCCCAATAACATGTACATAGGTCCCGATAATGGATAGGAACCGACTAAGGAAATGTTTTGGTTTTAATTAGGTCTTCCTAGATTTTGGTGGTACTTCGATAGCTGACATGTTTATATCTTCATTATGCTCCGATAACCGATATGTTTATATCTTCATTGCGAGGTGTGATGATGTGTTGATTCAAATGATCATATCTTTTTGATGATGATATTGGTTTGATAGGATGTCCCAAACATTGATTGATAAATTGCAGTACGATGATGCCCCCTTGAGAGATCAATTGAGATAATTAATTTTTGGAGTGTGAATTTTTGCGAAATTGATACCCTGATTAGAAATGATTCGATTTCTGCAACAATGGTTGATGAAAATGCGATTTCTACAATCACAATGATGTGATTCTTAATGATTGATAAAGCTTGGTTGATTAGATTGATAAGATTGAGATTCAGTCTGGTTTCAGGAATGATACCTCATGTATAAGACAAAGATGATCAAAGCATCTAGTTTCAAGAATGATATTGTTACTAATTATCAAATTTCCATTAGTTTCATATCCAAAGTCATACTATATATTCTAGTCAGTTAGTATTACCAAATCATGCAGTTAGTACACATAGAGAAGTCGGTATGAACAGTCTATTCAGTTACAGAAGAAAGCAGTCACCATTAGATGCATCCTTTCTTTTTACTTTTTCTAGGTCTAGTTGCCAATATTGTTTTCTTTATTTTCACTTTTGCGACTAGGAGATTTGGCACCCACGTGACTTGAAGATACGTTAGTGAAATCCCTAGTGGAATTTGTTGTGGGTTTGATTTCATTAAGATATAAGGATATGGCATGGTCATTAAGAAAGGTATCAATGGTGGTAGGTCTTTCATGTTCCTAGTCCATAGGTTCAAGATGGATTAAGAGTAAAGGATCCTCAGGTTGAATTATTTCAAAGATATTAGGGGTCATTATAGAGATGTCAGAGCTTTCAATATGCATTTCCATGTCTAGAAAGCTACTCTCATCAGAATGACCTCTTGCAAGTAGCTTCTGATCATCCTCAATTAGGTCCAAATCAACCAAATGTGATCCTAATTCAAGTGGGTAGTTCCTAATGTTTGTCCTGCATACATGTGAACTATATCAACACCTACATCTACTTCTTCCCTTTCAATTTCAAGTTGCTCTTGTTTGTTTTTCCATGATAGCAAACATTCTTTGTTCCCTTGATCTCTTAGCTGCATTTATTTTTTCATGTTTGACAAAATTGATGCAAATGATTGTTCCTTGGATTGTGTGCTTGAAGATGTTGCCTCTCTATTATGTGGAACAATGACCTCTTGAGCTAGTTTTAGATTAGTACAACAATGCAATGGATGTAAGTCTACTGAGATCATGATTTCCTGTCCATTGTATGGAAATTTTAGGCACTAATGACATGTTGAAGGAATAGCCTGTATGTCATGTATCCATGGTCTTCCCAAGAGTATGTTGTATGATAAGTCCAAGTCTAGAACTTGACATGCTGTGTCTTTCTGCAAAGGTCCAACTCTGATGGGTAATATCACAATTCCTTTAGAGAAATGCTCTTTTTCATCATATGCTTTGAATATGATCTTCTTCTGGGGATCAACTGCATCTTCAGAATAACCTAGAGCATAGATAAGACTCAATGAGAAAATGTTTAAGCCAGCTCCACCATCTATTAGGACCCATTCAATGAGAATTCTATAAATGAGGACCTCAATTTGCAAGGAAGAATTATGGGGATGTTGCAAGGAATCAATACTTAGATATAAAGGAGATGGGCTCTGAATAGGATCCTCTGAAATAGGTTTGATGGACATTATGGATATCCCTTGGGGAACTTCATCTTTGGGTGTATTGTTTGGTGATGATGCTATGGAAGGTTCTTGCAAATTTTCAAGAGGTGTAGGAATAGATTCCTTTAGAGAGTCAATTTTCTTATGGGGGGATGAGCCATCACTAGACATAGGTGCATGATTTTGATCTTCCTTAGCAAAATCCCTTAGGGTTCTCTTTAAGAGTTGCATAAAAGAGTTGCCTTTCTTTGGAGATGTATTTGAATCCTTGTGAGGTTTTGACATAGTTGGCCTTTGATTTTGGACTTGTTATGCCTTCTTCTTATATTTTGCTTGGTATGACATGTTGCTATGATCTTCAGCTATCTCAAAAGTTTTTGTTTATGTTTCTGCGATCTTTCATTTCTGCACTCTAGTTAAAATGGGTATACACATGTGTTAGATATTGTGCTAAGATTTGATTGTTTAAAATTTGTTTTGATAAGTGATCAACTATCATTATAAATACAAAAAGATGATTCACGTGTTTAAAAGTTTGTAAGTTTTTTTATCTTCGGTTTTGGAGTGCAATAATGATGATTTTGATAAAACCAAGTCCAATAGGAATGATATATCCTATGATGTGGGACAAGGTTGTCCTGACCAAACATTGTAGTTTCGTTATAGAGGATGATAGATCCTGATGAGAAACTATGTTTTGAGTGATCAGTTTATCAAAGACGGTGATAATGCACTTTGAGATGTTTAGATCTTGAACTTGTTGAAGGCGAATACTTGAAAATCTTTGAGGTGTCTATTTCTAGAATCTAATTTGACAAATGATAACTTGACCAAGTGAACCAAAAGGACAATCTAAACACATAATGACAAATATCAGGTGTTTATGCTCACTATAAACTAACCAAGCAAATATGATAGGTCTGAAAAGATATGCAAGAAGACAACCCTAGACTGACAAAGACAGAAATTTGTACGACACCTTATACAACCCCGAACGACAATTTAGACATGCTCGTATGACAAACTAGAAATATCACACGACAAAAGGTATAAACTCATACGATCTTTCTCATAGAAACAAACGACAAAAGATGACTCAAAATTATCTACTAAGCTGACTCGTACGACAATTCCCACTAGACTAGATGATAAAAGATGACATAAAATTCTTTGCCAAGCTGACTTGTACAACAATTCCACTAGACCAGATGATAAACTAGATGTTTTGTACTACAAACTAGCAAACTCGTACAACTAAGGATAGAACAGAGACACAAATTTTGTTTGGGTAGATTTTTTATCAATGAAGTTTGATGTTTTGCTTCTCTTTTCCATTTTTTTAGATGCCTGATTTTTTGTTTTAGGGACGAAGACACAACAAACATGTGATATGATAATTGACCTCAAGCACTACACGATAAATCCTAAGTACGTTGGCTAAGAGAGAAAACCTTTGCTTGCAAACTTAGGTACACACCCAATAGCTAATCAGAATATGACCACTGAGTCTCATGCAATGGATTCCCAACACCATATTATCTGACTCCAAATGCTAATGGGGGCACGATATGGCAAGTGTCTTGGGAGAGTTACTATCTCTCTTGCACAAAGATTATCCCCCTTTCAGAGGTGAATCAGGTAGCCTCTATCTTAGGGTTCGTACTAAGGGTTTCCATTTGAAATTACCCCTTGTAGTCATGCAAGCACAATTAGGGCCTATAGCCCTACAAAGTACCGAAACAAGAAGTAGTCACACAAGTGTGATTGACCGTGAGGCCCTAAAAAATGTACGATATGAGAGATCTCAAAAGAGAAAACTCAAATAATACCATCCTTCGAGACTTTAATCTCAAGAGGCCTATTTTTTAGAGTGAGTCAGAAAGCTTAGGTCTAGTTGTACTCACTTGGGTCATTCTCATAGGGTGATTACTTTTTCCCACCGTGACAAACCCACTAAAGGTAATCAAATCTCAAACATAGAAGCACTTCAAGGGTTGGGATTTTTGATTGTCCAAATAGACAAGAGCATACTCTCCTACCTTTTAGACAACGTCTTAATCATAGAAAGAAATATGTTCATTTACCATTAGCAAAATAAGTGTGCCTAGAAAACTTAAAGAAGACACAAAGTTTGGTTGAGTCCTCCTAGGCAACCTACAAAATAGATACATCATTAATCATGATGTTTTGATAAAATGAAGCTTTGACAAGCGTAATCTTTGACAATCATCTTGAAAAACTAGTTAGGTTATTGAAAAACTCACAAATAGACTAGGGTTAGCATTAGTAGTAATCGAATTGAAGCATGAAAACCTTAAAATGCAATCTGTTTTGAAAAAATGGAAGCAAAAATGCATACGACAATTCTCACCTAATTGTAAGAGGGCACAAAGGAGCTTGTACGAGACAGAAAAGAACTCGTATGTGTGTGTGTGAAAAGTGGACCTGGTTTTGTAAGAACAACACTTCAATCAAGTCATTACATGCATGGTTAATAAGATATAATCAATGAATAATAAACCATAACAAATTGACCCATTGCCTTCTAAAAGATGCGAGTATAAGATTTCTCTCAGATTATTTAGCAATACCAATGACTAGACAACATCAAGATGAAGGATTTAATCTATATGAGCATGATGAATGTTAGATGGATGCAATATTGATCTAACAAGATTTAAGCAATATTAAGCTAAATGATTTAATCAATATAAAATAATTAATATGCAATATATCAATGAGTCTAAAGCAAAAACAGTATAATAACAATATATTCTCCAGCCTTCTTTGAATGAGAGATGAGACTGAATTTATAGAAAATTCAGAAAGAAACCAACGGCTAAGATCAAAAGATGATGAGCAATCAAGATTTTCCAAGAGGAAGCACAATCCAGGTGAATTGATGTGATTGGATGCTTTTCTCAGCTTTAAAAGAAATTGAACTAAAAATAAGATTAAATCAGAAAAAAACTAATTTATTCTCTATTTCATTCAATTTTGAGATTTAATTGTTTTAATTGCTTTCTTTGATATTATTTATCAATTTTTAATTTGTTTTTCAAGATTATTTCCAATTGATTTCTTTTCTCAATTTTTTTAATTCTTTCTTGGTCAATTAATTCCTTTTTTTGATTTATTTCCATTTTTGAAGATTTGTGCTCAATTGATTTATTTAATTAAAATTAATTCCTCTTTCTTGATTTGATGGCAAATTGATTTATTTAATTAAATATGCAAAAGATATTTAATTAAACCAAGTAAGATAATTGTTTAAAATGATTTACTTGGAATGATTTAATTAATTAAATATAAATATTTAATTAATATTGGTTGATTAATTTTCCATGTGACATTTGATGTTTAAAGAATTAATTGTGTGCTCAAGATTTACTTAATTACCTTTGGTTAGGACCTTGGTGATGTTGTCGAGATTAGGGGCCCATGGTTTAGATGACCATTTTTAGGGTATTACATTTTCCCCTCTTTGAATTAATGTGCGAGCAACGCATTGGTTCAAAGAAAATTTGATGTCTAGGAGATGCTAGTTCTGAACTTGATCGATCATGAACTAGATGAAAAGTGAGGTGTTAAGCTTGATTCGAAGCGACAAAGCTGAATGAAGTTTGATTAAAGTGATACCGATCCCAAACTTGATTGAACTAGGAATGATAGAAAACAAAAGATACCAAACTTGAAATAGATTGATCAAGAAGCGGATCTTACTGATCTAGAACTTGATTGATCTAGACACAGTGAGTGATGATAAAAATTGATCTTCAACTTGATTGATCAAGATACGATGAAGATAAATTGTTCAGCTTGATCAAGAAATGAATGAAACTAAACACCTACTTAGATTGAGTGTGGTCAAAGAAACACTTTAAACCCTTGATTGAGTTTAAAAAAATAATCAGCATGATGAAAAGTGATGAAACTGATTAACGTTAAGAGATTGATTCAGATAAAAGATAAATATCAGCTTGATAAGAAGTGATGAAACTGATATGCCCCTAGAGATTGATTTGATTCAGAAATCTTAGATTGATATAAAGCAATGAAGTTGAGATGCCCCTAGCGATGAGGTCTTATTTGATTGATTTTCTTTATTTGAAAAATATTTTTTGCTCGACTTTCGATGAAGATTTGAAAATTTTCTCGACATTGAAGAATGTGAAGTCATAAGGTCACGAGTATGCCCCCTCGGGAGCAAAATCGAAAAATAGCGAGGGTACATGACTATAGGCAATTTTGTTGCAAAAATAAGTTATTTGAGCACAAATTGATTCTGAGGAATATATGAAAAATTCGGCGTTGATTGAGAAAACTGAGCACAAAGTTGATTTGTAGAAACTAAATTGAGATTCATCATTGATTAATGAGAATTGAGTGCAATTTAGTAGAAAGAATGAGCATCTGATGAAAAGAGCGCTAAGTGGTCCAAATTCTGAAATTGACTAGCAAAATGATCTTGAATTTCGATTTCGATCCTGAAAATGGACTCAGGACAGTCAATTTAGCTAAAGGTACAATTTTCATGTCCATCAGAGCAAGTTGAAAAATTAGGTTTTTGGCTCTATATGGGACAAAAGTGTCATTTTCAATTCATTTTAACCCTCCAAGTTTGAAAATTCAAAAAGCCTTTTGTGAAGAAAATGGTGGTCCCTACTCGTCAGCATCAATTCGAGTGCCAAAGAAGACATAATCAACCCTGAAACTATGAGCCAACAGTAAGTGATCGATCTTAAGCTTGTTTGTGTTTCCAAATTTGAATTTTTTTGTTCAATTTTCAAGTTTTTTGCATGTTTGGGGTTGGGCGTCACAGTTTGTCGTGCAAGACAGGATCCTATCTCGTACCAAAAACTGGTAAATTTTCTTTCATTGTTTAAGGCCATTAGTTTTGTCATTCTAGGGCCACCCATGCGTCGTACGACAAGTCTGTAAAAAGAACATTTTGTCGTGCAGAGTCCAAAAGTTTGTCATTTGAGGATGTTTTGTCATGCTAGAGCTAATCCTGGTTCATATGAAATGCTTCTTATCTATGTTTTTTCATTCAAGAAACAATGAGCATTTTTTTAAGGTGTAAACATGAAATTTTGAATTTGCATTTTACTTAGTTGGATTTGTGTGATGTTTTGGTTCTCTTGTAGGCTCATTTGGAATGTTTTTTGATGCTTTGTTGTTGGGTTTTTCTCAGGTTTGATTACCTCCTGTGTTGTTCAGATGTGTGTATCCTCCTACCATGGTATTAGTGTGACATTTATCTGAGGTTGAGCAGGCTCATATTGACTTGTGCGGCTTGACTCATCTATTGGAATTACCTCATATCCGTGTGAATCACAAAATACTCATGACATTGGTAGAGAGTTTTCATTTGGAGCATAACACATTTCATCTGCCAGTGGGGGAGTTGACTATCACTCCTAAGGATGTATATAGGATCCTCCATATCCCTTTTGTTGGGGATAAGGTGGATTATGATTCAGGGCACCTCCCAGGATTGCAGGCAGTCAGGCATGTCTTTGGTGATCCTAACATTTTGACTCAGTCCATGAGTTGGGATATTCTTATGAGCAAGTACAGTGAGGAGTATCCTCTGGCATGCATCCTAGCAGGATTCATAGGTTCTTTTCTTATGCCAGAGAGAGGTCAATAGGGCTTCTAGTGCGGATGAGGCCGGATGTTAGAGAGGTTGATAGAGACCCCTCAGAGACTTGGTTGGGGCTCTTGTTTATTGGCCCACATGTATCAAGAGATGCATGAGATCATATATAGAGATGGGCAGAGCATGGCTGTCGGGGTATATATTTTGCAGGTGTGGACTTGGGAGCACCTTCCGTTTGTCAACCGATAGTAGCTAATAGCAGAGAGCTTGGGCAGCCGATCATTTATAGGTATGCTAGATATATTACACAGCCCCATTTGGGCAAGACAGATTTTTGGAGATGGTAGCTCGATGACCTAATAGCCATCGTATGGAGACCATATAGAGGTTTGGAGCCATGGGATGACTAGCGGCTAGTTCGCGGGGACCTGTTTGTTACACACCCACTGATTGGGAGGTCACAGACCATTGTGGAGTGATTCGTCATTTCTTGGGTGATGAGGCAGTATGGCCGGCCTTAGGGGATCTCATGGGAGTATATAGCTTATTCTCGATATGCTGACGAGGAGAGATAGGGATGATCTCTGTGGTTATCATATGCTTTGGCGATGTAGGAGTTGACACGGTTACACTACCTAAGGTGGGATTACTTGGACGATGTAGTGGATGCGGGGGTATTGCCCCTATATAGAGATCATTTTTCAGCAACATCCATTCCCACATTTTACAGATCTAGGTGAACAGGCTCCTCATATTGAGGATGTTGAGGATGATGCCCCCGTACCGGCACAAGGATATGGCTAGAGACAGGGCCAGAGGCGGGGTTAGGCACAGGGAGCTGAGGCTTCATGACAGGGTAGTGGTGATCCAGGTGCTAGTATTAGCAGGGTGCCAGCTGAGGGAGGACAATAGAGGGGTGAGGGTGGATCCCTACGACAAGTGGGTGTGAGATTGGGTGGGATGGAGGAGGCACAAGCAACACGCTAGAGGTTTGGTAGCGGAGAGAGGAGCAGGGTGGAGCTAGAGGTGGAGCTGGAGATGGGAGTGGAGAGCCTGTGAGAGAGTAGGGGACATATGCTAGATGGTCGATGAGGGAACGTCTTGCAGAGCTGCAGTCACAGTTGATAGTGGCTCAGACTCAGCTAGCAGAGTGAGACTGATAGCTAGCCGAAATGAGGACTGAGCATGATCACTAGATCACCGAGGTGAGGATTGAGCATGATAATTAGATTACAACACTGAGAGCGGAGATGAGAGCAGAGATAGAGCCCCTATGATAGGAGGTCCTTCACCAGTCTAGTAGGGCATCTTACTAGGTTGCAGCGTATAGTGTTGTAGTTCCTATTGTGCAATAGGTGATACCCTACTGACAGTACATGGCACGGTCAAAGGGAGCACGGGTGCCTCGTCAAGATCCCAGACATTAGGCTCCTCCTCCACCACCAGGCGATGAGGGAGAGGGATCAAGCTAGATGATTTCTTTTTTTGTAGCTTGGATATATATTTTTTTGTAGACACACCCATTTTTTGTAGCCTATGCGATTCTTGCTCTGATGGAAGTTTGTATATGTCTTTTGACATCATTTTGTACCTTGAGACTAGACATGATATATATACAAGATCCGATTTGACTTCATTATACTTGTGTTGATTTTCTTATGAGATGTCTTTTATATGCTTTATTCTATATGTATAGATTTCTTTTCAGCATGAATGTATGAATGCAAATGATCATGGATGTCTATTTTTGTTTCTTTTTATGCAAATAAATGAATGAGTATGAGAATGAGTAATGCAATTTTCCTTCATTTTTCTATGCAATAAGATGAATGCAAATGAATGATAGTGAATGTATGAATCTATATAAGATGTTTATGTATGTAGCTAACATCTCAGAACACAAGTACTTGATCGAAGAAATGATGAAAAGAGACCACTTAGCGAAGAAATGATGACGCTCCCGACTCTCATTCAAAAGATAAAGAGATCATTGTTATTATACCAAAATCACTCCAAATTCACAAGATGCAGGATGAAATGCAAGATGAGATGCAAAATGAAATGCAACCTAAACCTAGTCACTAGACTTTGAAAAGCTTAATTTTCATCATTGAGCATTTTACAATTATAGCAGGTAGAGTAGAGTTCCTGTGCAGTGTTAATGATCTTGTCCGCAATGACCCTTTTTTCGTTCATATCCTTGGATAGATTTCGTAGGAACATGGATTGCAAATAAAGAAATTCCCACAAGATAGACAAAGAAATGATGGGAACCTCCCCATAGCATTCAAATAAGTGGAGTTGAGGTATGTGAGGTGATTTCACCTTGATGTGAAGGCTCTTATCACAGACATCCAGCTAATTTAGATGTTTCTAGATCGGAATCATTCCTTCAAGCAAAAAACAAAGAAAAGATTTTGCCCCCAATCCTTGCTCCTCTTAGTCAAGATAGACTTCGTCGAGTTACTCAAAGGGATAATAATAAAAAACCAATATAAAAGACAGCACACAAATAAAATTTTCATGCATAGCTCAAACTGTTTAGTGATTGTTTTCCATTATGTTGTTTTGCTTGTTAACTCAGTGATAAAACTCTTCAGTAGTCAGGAGATAAGTAACCGACTTGGAGTGGATGACCAGGTTTCACTAATGTCAGATTTACTTGGCTGACACTACTTAGGGCATGTAATGTGCTCTGTCGATTAACATAAGACTATGACAATGATCGGTTTCAAACCATGAGGGTTCCAATGAACTAGTATGTCACAAAAGTGACTGAAATATGTACAAGTGAAAGCAAAGATGCATGAAAGTGGGAATGCCAAGGTTGCTTTGATAGATGGAGTGCTTGAGTACAAGAGGTTCCTATTTAACAGGTTTTCACCTGCTTGGTAGAGATTCATTTTTTTTTACCAAGGTGCCTGTTTACTAGGTTTTCACCAGGGCATTTTCTCTTCTTTTTCCTTTTTTTTCTTTTGTTTTTCTTTTACTTTTTTTTTTTCTTTTTTTTTTTTGAATTTCTTCAGGACTTTTTCTAATTTTTAGGATTTTTTCAAGGCTTTTTCTGATTTTTAGGATTTTTTTTAGGACATTTTATGATTTTTATGATTTTTTCAGGACCTTTTACACTGTAAAAGCTATTGGAGCAGAGAATATTTAGGTGAAGAACTTCTTTAGATGGATGGTGTTAATCAGCTCATGGAGCTATTCTCCTTTCAATGTTGAGAGTTGATAAGCACTAGAACCAAAAGTTGCAGTAACGATATAGGGACCTAGCTAGTTGGGTTCAAACTTCCCTTTGTTATCTCGAAACTGTTGATTTTTAGGATTCTCTCTTAGAACTAAGTCACCAACCTAAAATTGTCGGTGTCGAACCTTCTTGTTATATCCTCTAGACATGCACTTTTGATACACTCTGAGATGATCAAATGTCACTTGTCGATGCTCATCCAACAACTCGAGCTCTTGCAACCTAGAGATTCTATAGTCTTCATCAATAATAAGACCTTGCAAGGAAACTCTTAGAGATGGTATTTCCACCTTAATAGGTAATACTCCTTCGGACCCATACACCAAAGAGAAAGGTGTAGCCCTAGTAGGTGTTCTGATACTTTTTCTATAAGCCCATAATGCAGGATTGAGCTATAGATGCCAATCCTTCTCAGATTTGTTCACTATTCTATGCAAGATAGTCAGTAGGTTTTTGTTAGATGCCTTTGCTTGTCCATTACCTTGAGGGTAATATACGGAGGACCAGTGTTGCTAGATTTTAAATTTCTCACAGAGTTCATCTAGATTTTTATTCTTAAACTGTCCTCCATTGTTAGTTATAATGGACGAATGTATACCATACCTGTAGATGATATAATTAAGAATAAAGAGAGCCACTTTTTTTCCGGTTTCCTTGATGAGAAGAACCACTTCTACCCACTTAGTGAAGTACTCAATGGTAGTGATAATAAATTTATGTTCATTAGATGACACAGGATATATTTGGCCTATTAGATCAAATGCCCACTGTTGGAAGGGCTAGTGTGTTACAAATGGTATAAGATCCCTTGTAGGAGCATGGATAAGGTGCCCATGTAACTAACATTTTTCATAGGTTTTAGCAATTTTTATGGCTTCCTTCTCCATGTCTGGCCAATAGTAGCCAACCCTTAGTAGTTTTCGTGCTAAAGTCAGACCATTCGAATGGGATCCACAAACACCTTCATGAACCTCAGATAATGCGCATTGGGACTCCTCAGTTTCTAGACATCTAAGCAAAACCTCGCTTGAATAGGTCATTAGCAATGATGAAATACTGTGATGTGTTTCAGATTAGTTTTCATTTTTCATTTCAGGAAAGATTGGCAAGGACAACTTGGTCACACAGGTAAGAGTAAATGTGGCTATAATGAGATGAGTCATGTCCAATAATAGATCAAACTACCTAGGACTTAGGAGAATCATAGGCAGGGTAATGTAACTCTTCCACCAGGAATTTAAAATGAAAATTAGACTCTTATAGCTGTGGTATAGATGCCAAAGTGGCCATTGCATCCGCTGCTCTATTTGTTGTTCTGGGGATCTACTGAAATGATACGGAGGTAAAATATTTCTTGAGGTCATCCACCATCCTCTTGTAAGGCATCTGTTTCTCATCTCTCATCTGATATAGATCATTGATTTGGTTGATAATGAGTTGAGAATCACCATAGATTTGTAATTCCATGATCTTCCACTCGATGGCCAGCTTGATCCCATTTACCAAAGCTTCATATTTTGCAATGTTGTTTGTGCAAGGGAAGAGAATCTTGTAAGCTTTTGGAATTGAATATATCTGGGGAGTAATAAATAGTATCTCAGAACTAGAACCATGTTGAGTAAAAGACCCATCAAAGAACATCTTCCATGATGGTTTAGTAAGGTGCATGATTGATTCATCTAGGAATTCTATATGCAGAGGTTGATCGTCTTCAAGTGGAGCTTCAACAAGTTGGTCTACAATAACCTATCCTTTTATGGATGTACATTCTTCATATTCAATGTCAAATTATATAAGGACCATGACCCATTTGGCCAGTCTTCCTGTAAGCGTTGCTTTACTGAGAAGATTCTTGAGTGGATCAATTTTGGCTACCAGCTTAATAGAGTGTGCCAACATATAGTGCCTTAATTTTTGTGATGCAAAGACCAAGGCTAAGTATGCTTTCTCTATTATAGTATAATTCATTTCATACGATACCAAAGTTATGTTGATGTAATAGATAGCGCATTCCTTTTTATTGTCATCCTATTGTGCCAGAAGTGCCCCCAGTGAAGTATCTGTAGCTGATATGTACAGGATCAGTAGCTTACCTTGAATTGGTGGCATTGATATGGGTGGATTAGAAAGATATTCTTTTATTTGTTGTAAATATAGTTCACAATCTTTATCCCAGTTGTATTGGATCCCTTTCCTTAATACCTTCGTGAAGGGTTGAGCTTTGTCAGCTAGCTGAGATATAATGCCTTATGGACTGAAGACAGCCTTGTAGACTTCTCATCTGACTGATATTCTTTGGTGGAGGCATTTCCATTATATCTTGGATCTTTTTAGGGTCAACCTCAATTCCTTTTCTGGATATTATGTACCCAAGCAATTTTCCTGATGTTACCCCAAATGAACATTTCTTTGGATTTAAGTGGAGCTTGAATCTTTCCATTCGATCTAATATGAGGCCTAGATCTTGAATGTGTGTAGATCTCTTCATAGTCTTTACCAGGGTGTCATCAACATAATCTTCCATGTTTTTATGCATCATATCATGGAAAATAGTGGTTACTACTCTTTGGTAAGTTGCTCCTACATTCTTTAGAACAAATAGCATAACATTCCAGCAAAATGTTCCCCATGCACCTATGAAAGTTGTCTTCTCTTGATCTTCAGGTGCTATCTTGATCTGATTGTAACCAAAGAATCCATCCATTAATGAATACATCTCATATCTAGTAGTCATATCTACTATCATGTCAATGTTGGGCAATGGAAAATCATCTTTTGGACATGCCTTGTTGAGATCCCTGAAATCTATGAAAACTCTAATAGATTTGTCTACTTTTGATACAGGTACTATGTTGGATATCCATTCTGCATAGTCTATTGCTCTGATAAATCCAGCTTTTAGCAATTTCTCTAGTTCAGCCTTGACTAGTAGTGCCACATGAGGATGCATCTTTCGGAGTTTATGTTTGACTAGTTTAACTCCTAGCATAATAGAGAGATGATGCATGATGAGATCAGGATCTAGTCCTAGCATATCTGAGTATGTCCATGCAAAGTTGATCTTCTTTTCTAAAAATAGATTGCTGAAATCTTTTAACTCTTCTGCTGATAGTGATTGAGCTAAATGAATGATATGTGGTATCTCTTGACTCCCAATGTTCACTGGCTGAGTTGGCTTGATCAATATGGAAGATCTCTCCTAGAAGTGACTCGACAGTATATCAAGTATCTTACCTTCAAGTGCTTCGGAGAGGTTTTCACCTTTAGGTTTGTCCTTTATTTTCTCCTTTTTAGAGTCTGACACCGCCACAATGTGGTTTTCGCCATCATATCTTTTATTCTTATTTTTCTTATTTTTGCGACTAAGATACTTGATATCCACTTTAGTCATGTTTTCATTCTATTTGATGGTGGAAGAGTACATGGGTTCAACTGCATTGAGATAGTAGGCTAGTGTATAGTCATTGGCAAAAGTAGGTATGTTCAAGGGTTGGTTATAAAGGGTGCAATCAATCAGTTCTGGATGCATTAAGGATAAGGTTGGAACAGGCTCAAGGGAGTTCATCGTACTATCATCATTGTTTCGGACCGACCAGTCAAGTTCCAAAAGACTACTTCGCATATGTGTCTCGAGACCAGGAAGAGTTACGACATGATTATCGTCATTCATGTTAGTATTTATTGGACCTAATTCAATTGACCTACTTCTAGCATCATCACCTACTTTAGACTGGGCTACATACTGTGGTATAACAGTAGACATTATCTCATCATTCATGATAGAGTAGTCATAATGTGTTGTTGAATTGTTGTTGTCATAGATAGAGCTCCTATCTAAGTCATCAGAGTCATAGGATGGACTTGCTAACTCATCTTCAAGTGGTTTAGTGAAGGCATATATAGTATCAACACCCACATCCTTGATGCTGCAAGTTCCTTCATGATTTGGTTCATTGATTGCTTGCATTTGACACACTTGTGGACATGACTTTGATGGTTCTATTAATCCCTATCGTCTATTCCATTCAGCGTCTTCTGGACTAATGACTGGCTCCTTTTCTATAGCTTCTAGTTCTTTTTGTGTAGTTTTGTACCTGATTTATCCTATCTCATTAGGAGGGTTGGTAGGTGAAGGAATTGCTTGTGTCTTTTCTTTCTTCAGCTATCGTTCATAGTCTTCTTGTCTTTTTAGTCTAATTTCTTCTATTTCCTTTTGTATTCTTAGGCATATCAGCTCTTGTGTGTCATCTGTAATAACTCTAGATTCTTCAGGGTTTTTTGTAGTAGATGTATCTGAGAGATGTTCAGGACCCCATTCATACTCATTTGAATTAGTTTCTAAATCATCTACTTGTTGTCTGCCAGTGTATGTGACCAGAATGTTCAGCGGTGCAAACAATTTTCTGATTCTGTATACTTCATCTCTCATATCCTCTAGGACTTCTACTTCCTATGGTATTATAGCTGATATAACTAGAACTTGATTACCATCTGTTTCCTCTCTCTGGGTGGGCAATTCTTTTTGTTAACCGTCACATTCCTCTTGAGTTTTTTGAGTATCAATTTCTTGTGTTGTTAAAGGTAGTACCTTTTTCTTCCACTTACGTTGATGGTGAGATGTGTGCTTCTGATCTGATGACTTTCTTGGATCATATCCTAGTCCAACTTTATCATTGGCAGACTTAGTTTGTAATTGAATAGGTTCAATAATACCTTTTTGACATTTTCCAAGAGGACCAGTACCTAAATATCCCATACGTTGAAGCATCTTATAGCCTGGACCATATTGTGTTGGAGAAATATCACAATGTTGCATTTCTTTATCTGCACTATCTTCTTTGAAGAGTGATTTAAGGACATCATCCCCTTCTATTTCACCTACAAGAGAAGTAGAGGACTATATAAAGGTGCCATCATAAATGACTTTTGGAGTTGAAGTTTGTGGCCTCATACCCTCTGATGGTTTTCCTGACTATCTTGGTGATGGAGGAAGAGACATTAGTGAGAGTATAGGCTCTATCTTGTAACCATCCATGCCAGTGTTTGTGATTCTTAGTTTCTTTTCCAAATCTTTCAGCAAAGATTCTAAACTTTTAGCTACAAAAGCTGCTCTATTATTAGGAACAAAAGCATTAGCACCTTATGTTAATGCATTGCAGGTATAGCTTGTATCAGGTAGAATACTGACTTCTATTCCATTATAGGGAAATTTTAGGCATTGATGATACGTAGATGGTACTGCTTTCATTTCATGAATCCATGGCCTACCCAGTAAGATGATGTATGAAAGATGAAGATCCAGGACTTGAAAAATGACATCTCTTTCCATAGGTCCTACTCTGATTGGTAATGATACCAATCCCTTAGAAGTTCTTTCCTCTTCATCATAAGCCTTAATTTTTATCTTCTTTGTTGGATCAATGACATTCTTAGAAAATCCCAGCTATGTCAATAGATTGTAGGTACAAATATTCAACCCAGCGCCTCCATCTATCAAAACACGATTAACGCGGTGTTTATGAATCGTGGCTTCAATGTGTAATGGTTGGTTATGTGGGTGACTCAGTGAATTATCATCTTCTTCAAAGATTGTGAGATAATGGGGTGAGGTCAGGTGACCTACAATAGATTGAAACCAATCTATATCCAAATATTTAGGGACACTGGTAGTAAGTAGAGCCTTGTCTAGGACCTCTTTATGAGCAGAAGAGATCTTAAGCAGTTCTAAAATGGAGATTTGAGCATTGGTTCTCTTCAATTGTTTGAAAATACTATAACCAAGAGAAGATGATGAAGATGGTTGTTTCAATTTAGTCATGATTGTGTCAGTTTGTCTATTTGGCAGTTTTGATGTCGTTTGATCAAAAGTTGGGGGACTAGCTCTTGGGAGAGAAATCTTCCGTCTATGTTTGACTTTGATGATCTTGGACTATGATCACATTGCAATATTCAAGTTGAATAGATTCAATCATGTTGATCACATTATCATGATTAGTGTAAGTATAATTGACTCTAGCTCCTCCCTTGGATTTTGAGGATTCTCCTTGTTCATAATTGGGTAAGGGCTCTTTAAAAGCCTTACGATCAGCATTAGTCATGTGACTTCCAACAATGATCTTGCCTGCGTCAATGAGGTCTTGAATTTAATGCCAAAGTTTCATGCAATTGTTTATGTTGTGTCCCTTGTTCTGATGTTAATCGCAGTATTCATTTTCTCTCCACCATCTAGGTCTAATTTCTAGGTCATATGGTCTGGAATTGTTTGGCAATGTTATCAGATTATTTGCCAATAAAGTTTTAAAATTTGATTCATATGATTCATCTAGAGGAGTAAAATCATGCTTAGGTTTTGAGACCCAAGGCTTGTCTTTAAACCACACTCTTATTTTCTTTGGAGGATTTTCCATTGTAGTTTCAGCTACCTTGAGTGCTTGTGTGCCACTGGCCAAGTTAAATATTATGGATTTTGTTTTTGCTTGGACAGTATCTACCACTCCATCACTAATGACATTCTTGTTGTTGTCTTTGCCATATTTCCAGTATTTGCTCTTTTCTTTAGAGCTAGAACCTTGTGATGTTTCTTTCCAAAGTGATATATCTCCCTTTTTGATAAGGACGTCTTCCATTTTGAGGGCATTATCTACCATTTTGTTAAATGAAGGGTGTACTTGCATCTAGACACTGTATTTCAATTCAGGGACTAAGTTGTTGACAAAGATATCCATTTTCTCAAGATCTAGGATGGTCCATGAATATCTAGAGAACATCTTTCTCCATCATTGGAGGAAAGTGAGAAAGGGTTCTCCTATCTTTTGTCTGGTATTCCAAAGCTCTATCATAGTGACTGGGCAATGAATGTTGTATGAGTATTGTTGTAAAAATAGTTGGATTAGTTCTTCAAACATTTTTATTCCTTTGGGTAGGCTTGCGAACCATTCCATTGCTTGACCCCCTAAACTCCTTGGGAAAAGGCGCATGAGGTACGTTTGATCATGCATAAACTCCATACAAGCGGCACAAAACTCTCTGACATGATCTTGAGGATCTGAGGTACCATTGTATTTATCAAATTTTGGGATCTCAATTTGTGAAGGAAATGGAGACATGTAAAGGTTTTTGTCAAATGGGAATGGGCATATTGTGTCCAGAGAATATTGTTTTGGTGTTTTATCTTTGTTTTCTATTCTTGTGACTACAGTTTGTAATGCTTGCATTTGTTTGCTCATTTTTCCCCATGGTGTCTCTTCCTCTTTAGCAACGAGGGCCTCCATATTATAACCAGTAGTGAGTTTGGCACCTTGTTTTGCTAATTCTAGGAAATAGTCTTCTTTTTCCCTAGCCATGATGACCACCATCATTTTCTGGAATTCTTTATCATTCTGACATCTATGTACTTCGTCTTCAGGAGGTTTAGGAATCTCAGATTCAGTTGATGAATCATTGTCAATAGCATGATTTCTGAAATCTTCATGAGTGTTTCATTGACTAGCTTCTCTTTCTTGCCTTTCTCTAGAAATGGTGGGAGATAAGGGCTAACCAAAGATTGGTAAATCATAAACCGGTATCTGTGATGAGGACGGTTTATTGTGAAAAGGATTTTCTTTGTAAAATAGATTGTCATTGGTCAAAAAGGGTGTCTCTTTTACTTTGTTTATTTTTCTACAAGAGCTTCTAGTTTGAACATGCATTTCTAATCGACAGGACCAAGAGCGAGATGTGTTGCAAAAGTCAAGATCAAATTGTAGCTAGTAGTTTGTTTAACATAGTAATTAAGGGAAGTAACTTAAGATCTGGTCTAGTTTCAGGAATGATCTATCTTATGTAAGACATTATCCAAGTTGACTTAGGTTTGATAAAATGTTTGTTTGAACTAGCTGAGAAATGATCAACAAAATCATGCAATGCAACTGCAGAGGTACACTATCAAGGTTGTTTATGCTTATGAGGACGATAACCAGTTTTAGGCTCACTGTAGACTATTTTGGATAGGTTTAACTATTCTGGACTTGCAAAATTAGAGACTCGTATGACATAATTTCTGAGACCGTACGACAGTTTAACAAGTTTAGGATGACAATAATTCTATTTCATACAAGTTGCTTCCTAGTACCATACGACAAATGGGTAGGTCCCAGACGACAAATGATTCTGTTTGGTTATGTTTCGTACGACACAAGGGTTAGCTTAAATGACATACTGTTTGGTTTCGTATGACACAATATTGGACACAGGACAAAAATTTAGTATACTTGTATGACACAAGATTTGGTGAAAGACAACAATTCAGCAGACTCGTACGACTGTTCACAGAGCAGGGACTAAAAATTTTGAGTTTTTCAATGGCTGAGTATGACAACTGAGTACAACCAATTTCTTAGATGGACTGATTTTTGATAGGGATAGGCTAGTTTTGACACCAACAAAGTTTACCACTAAGTTTTTTGATCTATTTGATTTGTTTTCTCCAGTTTCAATATTTCATTTTTAATTCCAGGGATGAAAACACAAAAAAGACATGTGAGATAATGTAATCTTTCAAGCACAACATGCTAGCCCTATGGAAGTTGGCTTGGAGAAGAAAACCTTTGCTTGCTGACTTAGGTACACACCCAATAGCTAATCAGAATACAGCCGCTGAGTCTCATGCAATGGATTTTCAATGTTGTATTAGCCGACTCCAAATGCTAATGGGGGCACAATATGGCAAGTTTCTTGGGAGAGTTACTATCTCTCTTGCACAAAGATTATCAAACTTTCAGAGGTGAATCGGGTAGCTTCTATTTTATAGTTCTTAATCAGGAATTCTATTTTAAATTACCCCTTGAAGTCATGCAAGCATGATTGAGGCCTATATCCCGACAAGGTAGAGAAACAAGTTGTAGTCACGTAAACGCGATTGAGACCCTAAGGCCCTACAAAATGCCCGATATGAGAGATCTTAAAGAGAAAACTAAAATAATCCCATGCTCTGAGACTTTAATCATTAGAGACCTATTTGTTATAGTGAGTTGGAATGCTCAGGTCTAGCTGTACTCACTTGGGTTGTTCTCACAGGGTGATTACTTTTTCCCACTGTGACAGGCCCGTAAAGGTACACAAATCTCAAAACTTAGAAAAAAGCTTTCAGGGTCTAGATTTCTGATTGCCTATAAAAGACAAGAGCATACTCTCCTACCTCTTAGATTTTTCTGAAAACACAAAAGACAGATTTGTTCATTAACCAAATAGCAATTTAAGTGCCTAAAAAAAAATGAATTTAAAGAATACAGGATATTTGGTCGATTTTCTTTAGGCAACCTACAAAAACAACACATCAGTAGTCATGTTGTTTTTATTCTTTGACAAGCGTATGTTTAATTTGATAGATTCTTTGACAAGCATCCTACAAGAAATTGGTTAGGTTGTAAAAATCTTAGGCAGACAGAAGACAATCCAAGGTCAGCGTTAGCATCATTAAAATTTAAGCAAAAGATCCTGAAAGGTAATCTATTTTTTATCTATCAGAAAATTGAATCGTACGACAATATTCATAAAATAGAATGATAGAACAGTTTTATCATACAAGTTAGAAACCAGCATAGAATGACAATAAGATAGCATAAGCAGTATGTCGTACGAGTCCATATTCCAATTTGTATGACAATTTAAAGGATATGATCTTGTATCATACCATAAACTACAGGCGTCAATATAATGTCGTACGATGCAGTGAAACTACTCGTACGATATTTCACATAGGTTGTACAAACAAAACCTGCAAGATAAAAAAAATGATTTTGAGGCCGAAAAAGTAGTTTTCTGCCCCACGATGGGCACCAGAAATGTGTGTGTGAAAAGTGGACCCGTTTCTATAAGCACAACACTTCAATCAAGTCATTACATGCATGGTTAATTAGACATAATCAATGAATAATAAACCATAAAAAATTGACCCATTCCCTTCTAAAAGATGCGAGTATAAGATTGCTCTCAGATTATTTAGCAATACTAGTGACTAGACAACATCAAGACGAAGGATTTAATCTATATGAGCATGATGAATGTTAGATGGATGCAATATTGATCTAACAAGATTTAAGCAATATTAAGCTAAATGATTTAATCAATATGAAATAATTAATATGCAATATATCAATCAGTCTAGAGCAAAAATAGTATAATAACAATATATTCTCCAACCTTATTTGAATGAGAGATGACCCTGAATTTATAGAAAATTTAGAAAGAAACCAACGGCTGAGATCAAAAGATGATGAGCAGTCAAGATTTTCCAAGAGGAAGCACAATCCAGGTGAATTGATGTGATTGGATGCTTTTCTCAGCTTTAAAAGAAATTCAACTAAAAATAAGATTAAATTAAAAAAAAACTGATTTATTCTCTATTTCATTCAATTTTGAGATTTAATTGTTTTAATTGCTTTCTTTGAGACTATTTATCAATTTTTAATTTGTTTTTCAAGATTATTTCCAATTGGTTTCTTTTCTCAATTTTTTTAATTCTTTCTTGGTCAGTTAATTCCTTTTTTTGATTTATTTCCATTTTTGAAGATTTGTGCTCAATTGATTTATTTAATTAAAATTAATTCCTCTTTCTTGTTTTGATGGCAAATTGATTTATTTAATTAAATATGCAAAAGATATTTAATTAAAATAAGTAAGATAAATGTTTAAAATGATTTAATTGGAATGATTTAATTGATTATATAAATATTTAATTAATATTGGTTGATTAATTTGCCATGTGACATTTGATGTTTAAAGAATTAATTGTGTGCTCAAGATTGACTTAATTGCCTTTGGTTAAGACCTTGGTGATGTTGTCGAGATTAGGGGCCCATGGTTTAGATGACCATTTTTAGGGTATTACTGTTGGCAATATAACAATGATATTGAGAAGGTTGTTGATGATTATGGACATAACTGATTAAAGATGTTTTACTATCTTGATATTATTATTTTGTCATTGATGTCAAGAAATTGATTTTCTAATTCAGTATGGTGTTGCCATATCTTAAGAAATATGATATGAAGATTATAAAGAAGTCGGTAAAGACACAGGAAAGAATATGATGAATAAAGGGATAAGTTATTCAATGGGCAACTCTACTGAGTCAGACAATGATGAGATCTTGATGTTTTAGATTGTTTTAACATCATACATATGTTGTAAAATGTAAAGGTTAATACTACACTATGTTATCAAGCAAAGAACCTAGTCAGTAAACCCTAAGGAACCTAGTCGGTAAACCCTAAGGTTATCGTAGTCGGTTAATGAAGACAGAATGTCTACCGAGTAAAGTTTAGTATTCACGAACTTGTAACTGAGCTATAACAGAATGCATTAAATGTTTACATGTGATATTTAATGAAAGAAGCTGATGAGCTGGAGCGGATCAATGATTGGCAAGCCATGGAAAAAGTTTGTTAACAAATCTAAGGCAATGGAAAGTCGACAAGAAGATCTATAGCTCAAATTGAACCGCATTACGCTAACATAAGTTCCAAGATGATTGTGCAAGATCCGAGGTGAGGTAAAACATTTTTCAAATTGTAAGATACAATGAACCTGGACAAGATTGAAGATTTGATGGCTATGATTGATCATGGGAAATGTGATCAAGGAGATTAAGCAGTTAGATGATTGTTTATAAATAAGGAATTGTTGATAAACAGTGTATGCAGGCAAGTGTATGCACAGGGATGCTACATAGTGATCACCGAGCACAGAAGCTTGAAGACCTATTGGATAATAGAGTATTGATGCCTAGCAGATAGACAAGATTAGTTATATGTCTAGATTGTGTTGAACAAATAAGAATCTACTTTAGCATTTTAGATGTGAAGTTGCAGATAGATTGTATTACTATTAGCTTGTGGAAGTAACAGGAAATCTCTTAACCGAGTGGACTTAACAGTCTTATAAGTAAATCCTCTAACAAGGTGACATTCTAAATGAGTGTTTGAAATCCTTTGACAAGGTCACTTCTAACAAAGTGAAGATCCTAACAGATCTGAGGGAAATCCCTTAACCAAGTCACATCTAGCAATGTGTTTTGTAATCTTTAACAGGATTGGCTTTTAACCGAGCATACTCTAGAAGAGTATATTTCTTAGTGGGTCTGAAATCCCATAGTGGTTTTTCCCTATTTGGGTTTCCACGTTAAATCTGGTGTTATGAGGTTTATAATATTCATATGCTTTTGAGTTTGCATGTTTGTTAGTTTTATTATATGACTGATATATGTTACCGAGGTTGAATCTGATGTTTTCATTGATGATTAAGTTTGTATGATTCACCCCCCTCTCCACTCTCATCTTGTTGGCCATGGGATCTATACTTATATTAAGTATTAGAACTATCAATTGGTATCAGAGCTTTGGACTCTAAAAGGAAAGTTTAAAGGCACTTGAGTTAAAGATCTAAAGATGTATAAGAGGGATGCACCTAAGCTGAATAAGTCAAATTTCTCTACATGGCAGAAAAGGATGAAGCTACATCTATCAGGAGTTGGAGAATATGCTATATACTATTTAGAGAATGATTTTCTTACACCGAGCACCTATCCATTGACTATGGAAGAGATAAAGGCAAAGCAAGAACACATTCAAGCAATGATTGAAATAACATTTGCATTGACCGATTCTAAGTTTAATGATCTAGAAGGCTGCAATAATGCAAAGGCTATGTGGACTAAGCTCATATCTATATATGGAGGAGATGAACATGTTCAAAGAGAAAAAGTTGATAGTCTAAGAGGACAACTTGAATCTATGAGGATGAATGAAGGTGAGAACATAACCCAGTACAGTACAAGACTAAAGGAGATTGTAAATCAAATCAAGGGAGCATGAGGAACAATTGAAGAAAAGGATGTGGCAAGTAAGTTGTTAAGAACCCTTCTACCTGCCTATGCAATCCGAGTCTTTGCAATCAATGAATTGAGGTCTATACCTAATATGCCAGTTTATTTGGATGCTACTATTGGTAAGCTACATGCATTTGAGTTAAGTAATTTTGATAACAATGGGTCATCAACAAATAAAGTTGAATCTGCATTTAGTTCTTTTCATCTAAATGAATCTAATGATTACAATGAAAGAAAGTATAAGTACTCTAAAGGAGATCATAGTGGAGCAAGTGAAAGATTTCGGAAGAACATGGAGGAGGTACACAAACTGTATGAAGAAATCAGAAAACAAGAAGAGTTTGAAACACTATTGGCCAAAAGGTAAGTATTAGGGAAAACTACCCTTGAAATGTTTCAATTGTGATAATATTGGACATATGGCTTCTAATTGTCCTGACAAAGATTTCACTGAAAAGAGAGATTACCGAGATGACAGACAAAAAGATAATCATTACAGAGGTTACTGAGACTTCAAAAGAAGAGATAGAAAGACCTGCTTAATTGCTGATGAGGAATCTAAAGATGATAAATCAGATGAGTCTAATACAGAGGAAGTTGTTTATGTGGCTATCAAGGATAGATCAGATGAAAAAAGGTATGAAGAAAAAGCACTAATATCTCACATAAACACTAATGATTCTTGGATTATAGATAGTGGATGCTCACATCATATGACAAGAGATAAACACAAGTTTGTTATGTTAGAAGATTATGATGGAGGCTATGTTAGATTTGGTAATGATGCACCATGTCCAATAAGAGGTAAACGATCCATAACACTTCTTGATAAAGAAAGATGCAATGATGTTTATTGGGTTGAAGGTTTGAAATATAATTTGTTGAGTGTAGCACAACTAAACAACATAGGTTACCGAATAGAATTTCAGAAAGGAATTGTCAAGGTTCATGACAAAAATGGAAAGTTAGCTGCTACTAGGACACAAACAAAAGGTAATACATTTCACCTTGACTCTACTCACAACAAGTGCTTGCATGCAAAGATTGATAACACCTGGTTATGGCCTAAAAGGTTTTGTCATGTTAATTTTGATAATCTGATCAAGATAAGTAAGAAGCATAGAGTAAGAGGTCTACCAAGTCTTGAAAAACCTTAGAGTGCTATATGTCGAGGATGCCAAATGGGCAAGATGACAAGATCCATCTTTACAAGTAAGTCCTACACTTCTAAGGGAATTTTAGATCTTGTGCACACTGATCTTTGTGGTCCTATGAAAGTTCAAAGTTATTATGGTGATAAGTATTTCATATTATTTGTGGATGATTATTCAAGGATGATGTCAGTAATGTTTTTAAAAGAAAAGTTAGAAGCTTTTCAAATGTTTAAGTGGTACAAGGCTAGAGTTGAAAATGAAATAGGAAGACAACTAAAATGTCTTAGATCAGATAGAGGAGGAGAGTTCACATCTAATGATTTCAACCTATTTTGCAATGATCATGGTATTAAAAGACAAGTCTTTGCACCAAGGACTCCACAGTAGAATAGAATAGCTGAAAGAAGAAACAGATCTATTGTGGATTGTGCTAGAACATTGATGATTGAGAAGAAGGTTGCACAAACATTTTGGAGAGAAGCAATAAGCACAGCTATTTACACCTTGAACCAAGTTCAATTGAAGAAAGGTACTTTGAAGGCACCTTATGAAATCTGGTATGGCAAGAAACCTAATGTAAGTTATTTTAAGATCTTTGGAAACAAATGCTATGTTCATAAAGATGATAGAAATGAAAAGTTTGATCAGAAAAGTGAAGAAGGAACATTCCTAGGATATTCTTCTAGAAGAAAAGCTTTTAAATGTCTGATCAAATCATCTAACAAAATAGTAGAAAGTGCAAATGTGAAAATTGATGAATTTGCAGAAAGAACTGATGACAGGAATTCCAAAGAACCAGAAGACTATGATGAATTTGTCTATGTGCAATCAAAAAGTCCTATCGAGATAACTGTTGAAGGAAATGAGGAAGATATCCAGTTATCGAGTGATGAAGAGGATCATATAGAGCCTACTGAGCCTGTATTAGCCAAATATGTCAGAAGACATCATGCACAAAGTCAGATTATAGGAGATAAGGATGATCCAAAGATGACAAGAAACAAACTGAGATAGAACACATGTTTGATATCTGAATTTGAACCAAGAATAGTAAAAGAGGCATTCAACAGTGAAGATTGGATAAATGCTATGACTGAAGAGATTGATCAAATCAAGAAGAATGACACATGGACACTAGTCCCAAGACCTAAGGACAAAAATGTAATCGGTACAAAGTGGATCTTCAGAAACAAGCTAAATGAGAAAGGAGAGGTCATTCGAAACAAAGCAAGATTGGTTTGCAACGGTTATGCCCAAGAAGAAGGAATTGATTATGGTGAGACTTTTGCACCTGTTGCTAGACTTGAAGGAGTTAGAACATTGTTGGCATATGCTTCTTTCAAAAACTTCAAGGTATATCAAATGGATGTCAAATCTGCATTTCTGAATGGAATATTAGAAGAAGAAGTTTTCATTGAACAACCTGAAGGATTTGTTGAAGACAATAAAGATTAGGTATGTAAATTGAACAAAGCTTTATATGGTCTGAAACAAGCACCTAGAGCATGGTATGAAAGATTGCACTCTTATTTGATTAAGATTGGTTTTATAAGGACAAGTGAGAACAACAACATGTACATGAAGAATGATGAAAATGGAATACTAATCTCAACCATATTTGTTGATGATATTATATTTTGTGGAAATGACTCTTTATGCAAGAACTTTGGTAATGAAATGAGAAAAGAATTTGAGATGTCATTAATCAGTGAGATAAAGTATTTTATAGGCTTACAGATACTGCAAATGAAAAATAAAATTTTCATTACTCAATCCAAATACATAAAGGAAATCTTGAAGAAATTTGGAATGGAGGATTCAAAGCCAGTAAGTACTCCTATGACTACAAACTACAAACTATCAAAGAGTGATGAATCTGCATCTGTTGATGAGACACTCTACCGATCCATGATTGGAAAACTACAATATGTTGTTCACAGCAGGCCTGATATAGCACATGCAGTAGGTATTGTTGCAAGATTCTCTGCAGATCCTAAGGAAATACACATGACAACAATCAAAAGAATTTTCAGATACTTGAAAGGCACTGAAGATTATGGCTTAGTATATTAGAAAGGAAATGATTTTGATTTGAAATTCTATACTAATGCTGATTGGGTAGGCAACATTGATGACAGGAAAAGTACAAGTGGAGGAGCTTTCTTCTTAGGAGAAAGACTAGTGAGTTGGCTTAGCAAGAAATAAGGATGTGTTTCTCAGTCAACAGCCAAAGCTAAATATGTTGCTGCAACACTGAATTGTACCAATATTGCATGGATCAAACAATTGTTGGAAGGTATAAATGAGAAAGTTACTGAGCCAGTAACTATATTTTGTGATAATACTAGTGCCATTAATATTTCAAAGAACCCTATTATGCACTCTAAGACAAAGCACATATCTATCAAATATCATTATCTTAGAGAAGAAGCTCATGAAAAGAAAGTGGTGTTGGAATATGTAAACACAAAGGAACAAATAGCTAATATCTTCACCAAGCCACTACCAAAGGACACTTTTGAATATCTCAGAAGTAAGTTAGGGGTCCTACCCCTATCTTTTACTCACTGACCGAATTTGGTGAAAGCATCACTTCGATGAATCTATTGAATATCTTTTAGGGAGCTGATTCTGGAGTGATACACTTTAGAATGCTTTTCTGAAAGTGTACTAGAACAATTTTGAGATAATACTGAAAATGATACAGGGAACCGGAATTGTAAACAAATGCTCTGACCGAGACTCAGTTGATACACATCGACAGGAAATAACTTCTTACAGAAACAACTTATGTTTTAGTTCTTTTCTTTTTGGCATTGTTATCAAAGGGGAGAAGACTACCAGGGGGAGAAGATCTACCCAAGGGGGAGAAGACTAAAGGAGGATAAGACTACTAGGAAGAGAAGACCTGAGAAGAATGAGAGAAAACTAGAAGAGAAGTCTAATGTATGGGGGAGAGCATTTTAGCATTTCAGAATCATAGCAATCCGAATTCTTAACGGTTAAATCAATTGGTTTTGCCATCAATGCCAAAGGGGGAGATTGTTGGCAATATAACAAGGATATTGAGAAGGTTGTTGATCATTATGGACATAACTGATTAAAGATGTTTTATTGTCTTGATATTATTATTTTGTCATTGATGTCAAGAAATTGATTTTCTAATTCAGTATGTGTAGCTAGGAATCTGGAAATCATCAAAGCAAATCAATATTAATCTAGCTCAATCACGAAAGCTCAAATGCAATGATCAATCCTAAAAACACTCAATAAAGACATGAAAAAAAGCCATTCAAGATTGAAAACTAAGCAAACCAAATGCACATGTCTCCTTCATGTGGCTCCATTGTCCTTCTTTCTCCTTCAAATAGCTTTGTTTGTGGATCTCACCTACTAGTGCATAAGCATGATGTGAAAGCAAGTAGACAAGATTGTAGGGCAAGAATACTTGAAGCATGATTGATTCAACCAGATAGGGATCTTGAATGAAGAAATTTATCCAATTTATAGACAAATTGGAGAAAAGATCAAATTAGCATGAAGAGATTCGAATGGAAATTTCAAATCAAGAATGACAATTATGACAAATTATGACAAATTTGCACTTTCTATGCAAGATTGATTGATTGATAATTATGACAAATTGCTATGCAAGGATTGATTGATTATCAATTATGACAAATTATGACAAATTGAAATGTCATTCCCATGAAATTAGGAGAAAAATAGGAGAGAATTGAAAAATGGATGAAATAGAAATTAGGAAATTAGGAATTAGAAATTGGAAATTAGGAATTAGAAATTGGAAATTAGAAATTGATGGAAATTAGGAAATTAGGAATTAGGAGAAATTAGGTAAATTAATTAATAATTTGTCATTTATTAATTAATTCACAAAAAGAGGAATAATTAGTTAGCCAATTAAATAAACATTTAATTGTGACACGAAGACTTAGGATAAATAATTTATTAATCCTAGAGGGAGAAATGACAAACAAGGTTAAATGATTAAATCATGAAACCCTAGAAGATGAATTAGCAATGCAAGGATGACAATTAGGTCATGATGTAGGATAATTGATGTCAACTCGATCATGATTCTGACTTAACAAAGGACCAATGCTAATAAGTGATTTGATTGATAAATGCACCAATTGGTGAGGAACAATGACTAATTGATCCAAATTGACATGATTGAGAAGGACGACGATCGATGTCAAATTGATTGTAAAATGACAAGATTAAAAATGACAACGATTGATGACAAATCGATCACGAAATTGACAAGATTGAAAATGACAATGATCGATAACAAATCGATCACAAGATGACAAGATTGATAAGAGGACAAAACCCTAATTCCATCATCGATTAGGATTGACGATGTCTTGAAATGAAATCGAATTGACGATGTCAAAATATGCCAAATGAGCATGCACATTGATGCGACAGGATAAGATAGACCAAGATCATGACAAATATTGTTATCAACAAGACCAAATTCGAAAGCAAGAAAAATAATGAATGCAGAAGAAGGACTCAATGCTCGCAAATGATAAAAACCAAGTGCGCTACATAGGAGAAATGTTAATGCGATGCAAGAACCCTAAAATAAGGCAATGCGCAAATGTTAAAGTTTGACTCCGCAAGCGTTAACCATTTTTAGATGTCTACAATATGATGTTGCCATATCTTAAGAAATATGATATGAAGATTATAAAGAAGTCGGTAAAGACACAAGAAAGAATATGATGAATAAAGGGATAAGTTATTCAATGGGCAACTCTACCAAGTCAGACAATGATGAGATCTTGATGTTTTAGATTGTTTTAACATCATACATATGTTGTAAAATGTAAAGGTTAATACTACACTATGTTATCAGGAAAAGAACCTAGTTAGTAAACCCTAAGGAACCTAGTCGGTAAACCCTAAGGTTATCGCAGTTGGTTAATAAAGATAGAATGTCTACCGAGTAAAGTTTAGTATTCACCGAGTTGTAATCGAGCTATAACAGAATGCATTAAATGTTTACATGTGATATTTAATGAAAGAAGCTGATGAGATGGAACGAATCAATGATTGGCAAGTCATGGAACAAGTCTATTAACAAATCTAAGGCAATGGAAAGTCAGCAAGAAGATCTATAGCTCAGATTGAACTGCATTACCCTAACACAAGTTCCAAGATGATTGTGCAAGTTTCAAGGTGGGGTAAAATGTTTTTCAGATCGTAAGATACAATGAACCTAGACAAGATTGAAGATTTGATGGTTATGATTGATCATGGGAAATGTGATCAAGGAGATTAAGCGGTTAGATGATTGTTTATAAATAGGGAACTGTTGATAAATAGTGTATGCTGGTAAGTGTATGCATAGGGATGCTACATAGTGATCACCGAGCACAGAAGCTTGAAGACTTGTTGGAATAACAGAGTATTGATGCCCAATAGATAGACAAGATTAGTTCTATGTCTACATTGTGTTGAACAAATAAGAATCTACTTTAGCATTTTAGATGTGAAGTTGCAGATAGATTGTATTATTGTTAGCTTGTGGAAGTAACATGAAATCTCTTAACCGAGTGGACTTAACAGTCTTATAAGTAAATCCTCTAACAAGGTGACATTCTAAATGAGTTTTTGAAATCCTTTGACAAGGTCACTTCTAACAAAGTGAAGATCCTAATAGATCTGAGGGAAATCCCTTAACCGGGTCACATCTAGCAATGTGTTTTGTAATCTTTAACAGGATTGGCTTTTAACCGAGCATACTCTAGAAGAGTATATTTCTTAGTGGGTCTAAAATACCATAGTGGTTTTTCCCTATTTGGGTTTCCACATTAAATCTAGTGTTATGAGGTTTATATTGTTCATATGCTTTTGAGTTTGCATGTTTGTCAGTTTTATTATATGACTGATATATGTTACCAAGGTTGAATCTAATGTTTTCATTGATGATTAAGTTTGTATGATTCACCCCCCCCCCCTCTCATCTTGTTGGCTATTAGATCTATACTTATATTAAGTATCAGAACTATCAATTACAGTATGAAATTCTGAATCAGACTCGGCCAGAAACCTGCTAGATTGGAAATTTGATGATGTTAAGAGGCCAAAAATGAGATTTTCGGCCCCACAGTGGGTGCCAAAAATGAGATTTTTGGCCCCATAGTGGGTGCCAAAATGTCGTGCCTATGAAGTGTGGTACCTAAAGCTGCAACACAAACACTCAATAGGTCATTACAAGCATGGTTAGCAAATGAAAGATGAACCATGACAAAGCGACCTATCGCCTCCTAAGAGATGCGAGTATGGATTTTCTCTCTGATCTGGATAAGCAATCCTAGTGACTTGACTAAACCTAGATAGAGGATTTGAAATGATGATACACAAACTAGATGAGATCGATTATGCTAGATTGATCCAAGAGTCTAATTAAGCTAATGATATGCATGATTAAATTGCATGTTTTAATAATTATACTAGAAAATGATCAAATTAAGCTAATGTAATTGCCTATAACAACAATGCTCAAATGATATGCCTATAGTAACAATTCCTAAGATGAAAATGAGATGGGATCCTTTGTGCTCCAAAATGAGGGATATCAAGGGGTGAGGTGGCAAGAATCAATGGTCAAGATTGAGTCTAAAGATATCAAGGGTGAAATTGGAGGAGGTTGGATAAGAGGTTGGAGGAAGGGACACTTGTCATCTCTGTGGTGACAAGTGTCAAAGAGCCTTGCTCATAAGAGGGAAATTGTCCAAGAGAGGAGACATGTGGCCAAAGTGCCATGTGTCTCAAAGGAAAAATATCCACACCATAAGAGGTTAGGATGTGCAAGATGGGACACGGTTAGGCAAATCCAAGGTTAGGTCGAATGGGTTAGGTTAGATGGGTGGTTAGGTTAGGTGGTTAGATGTTAGGAGGCATGTGGGTAGTTTGAATTTAAAAATTCAAATAATAAGAAAAGACTAATTAATTTTCAACAACTCATAAATTGATTTGTTTTGATTAATTAGGGGATTAGAATAATTGATTGAAATGCAGGGGAGGAATTAATTAATCAAAGGGGACTATTGAAATGAACCTATTAGATAAATCTAGATTTATTAATAAGGAGATGAAAGGGAGAATTTAATCAAATTGCCTAATGAATTCAATTAAATTAGTAAGGGGGATTAATTAACTAATTGCTTATTTAATTAATTATATTCAGACCATTTTTAGGTGTATACAGGAAGCAGTGCAACCTAGGACAATTTGAATAATGCCAATGGGTTATGAGGTTGAGGAAGCAACACTGGATGGCTATGCTCAACATCTCTTGCGGGCACCAATAGATGAAAAGGAAGACAATTTTGGAACAACTAAGGAGAAAGGGCTTAAAATTTATCAAGAATAGGTAGTCCCAACAATTCAGAAGAAGATGACCCAGTTAGTAGCTGAGACTATTGGCATTATGTGAACCGGCATGAAGACATAATGATATTGTATGTTGTCATTGATGTCAATATGAGACATAGTGTGAACCGGCACATGTGATAAGTGAAGAAAGAGGTACCAACATATGTGTGAACTGGTATATGCCAAAGTGAAGTGGCACATTTGTTCAAGGTGAACCGACATGCAGTTATGGGAACCGGCACATGGAAGCACTGTATGACTATTGGTTGGTAAGGCAGCTTCCACTTCGGGGTTTCTGGTTGGAGTATCTCAAGTCTGTGTGACTCAATCGGTGATCTTTGTGTGATGAGTTATCAATATGATGGAGGACAGATCGTGTTGCCACTTAAGCTTTGTATGCGTGAAGGATCTTGCATGAAGAAGACTATTCCTATCTACCTCGGGAATGTATGAAGTCTGTCAAATGGTGATAATGTGTGATGGGTTATCAGTAGCCATGAAAATGGTGGATAATGGACGATGGAGAATGTCTTGAGATCGACTCAAGACTAGTGCATTTAATGCAGTATGTTTCAACGGTCAGGATCAAACCATTTGAATTGCTCAACTTAACAGGTTTAGGGTTTAGGGTTTCTACTACCGACTTGTATGTTCCCTATAAGGTCGATGTTAGGTTTCTATCTGAGGTTGTTGGCAAAAGTTGTGTGTATCCAAGGGAAGTGATATGTGATTCTTGCTAGACCAAAGGAGAGAAGAGATATCTGCAAAGTAAATGTGTAGAAGGTGAAGAGGACCCAAAACAGATCTACATTAGCATTGAGTGCTATCAATAGATCATTGTAATACCTGTTGATCTCTAACCACTTCAACAATTGTAAAATCCCCTAATAGGGTAGCCTTAACTGGCTTGATTCAAAATCCCTTAAATCGAGTGGTCTTAACTGGCTTGTTTCAAATCCCTTAATTGGGTAACTCAAAGCTAATGAGTTCTGAGAAGCTAGAGAATCTTAGGAGATCCTTTCAGCTATTGAGTTCTTAAAATACTCTAACAAAGTGACCCTACTGGGTTTAACCCTTAATCGGGTGATCCCTAACAGGATCGGTTCCTACCAGAACCTATTGTAATGTTCTGAACCGGACAAGGCTCCTAACAGAGCGAACTTCTAAAGAGTTCAAAAAGCAGCTTGTGGGTATTCATCCCCACAGTGGTTTTTCCCAGTTGGGTTTCCACATGAAAAATATGTGTGTCGTGTGAAATGCTTTTGTCTTGTGATGCTTTGTTTTATCTGTTATGCACATGAAGGTTCTATGTTTTATGCCTGTCTATAAAACATATTGAACTCACTATTGTGAAGATTTGATGGTTAAGTCTATTAGTTCATGCATATGAATATTATGATAATGTGGTATTGAGCTAAGAGAAAAGCTTATTGAGTGACCGGTTCATGACTAATTGAGCTATACTGGATGTTACCGGTTGCACTCTGTTTTACGGGTATCTCTGTTTATCAGTCATTTGAAGTGTTTGCTGTCAAACCGATTTTGGACTGTATTTGTGTTTGTACTGATTCACCCCCCCTCTCAATACCGATTTGGTACTAGTGGTTCATCATTGAGTTATCAATTGGTATCAGAGTGCTCCAGGTCCTCTATGTTGTAAGCTTAACCGCTTGAGGAAAAGATCCTAGCCAAATGATGAAGAGGGAAGGTCCAATGTTCAACAGGGAAAACTTTGGTATATGGAAAGATAGGATGAAGATATTCATCAAAAGCATGGGTGTTCAACACTAGATTTATGTTGAAAATGTATATGTTGTTATCCCGGTACTCTCACCGATGACCAAAAGAGAGAGATACAAGAAAATAGGTAAGTCATGGAAGCCCTCATTAGTAGTCTATCTGACATTGAGTTTATTGATGTTTAGGACAAGGCAAATCCCAAAGAAGTATGGGATGCTCTTGAAAATATCAATGGTGGTGATGAGCATGTAAAACAGGCTAAGGAAGAGAGCTTGAGAGGAAAGTTTGAAGACATGAGGATGGTTGAAGGAGAGACCATTCAGCAATATGGAATAAGAATCAAAATAGTTATTGGAGAAATAAAGAGTGCATGTGGCAAAATAGAAGATTCCACTATGGTCAGTAAATTTTTGAGATCCCTATTGCCAGTCTATGCAATAAGGGTTGCTACTATTCAGGAGTTGAGACCAATAGACAAGTCTAAGGCATCCTTGGACTCCATCATAGCCAAGTTGACAGCCTATGAGCTAAATAGTTTTGATGGTAGTGTTCAAAAGTCAGAATCAGCTTTTAAAGCTTCTGCTATACCATCCAGAAAAGGAAAAGAGGCTAGCACTAGTGGGGAACCTAGTCAGAATAGAGAAATGAAGGATGAAGAGTTTCTGATGGAATTTGAAGCTCTTCTAACCAGGAGATTCCCAAAAGGAATTGGTAAATGCAAAGGTAAGCTACCTTTGAAATGTTTCTCCTGCAACCGATAGGACATATTTCTATGAACTGTCCTAATAGTGACAACAAGGACAAACTGGAAAGGTTCAAGAAATTCAATGGAGGAAACCAGAGAAATTGTTTTGTGGAAGTTGATGAAGGTGTCACAGATGAGGAATCAGAAGATGAAGAAAATGAAGACATTGTGTTTGTTGCTATAAAGGAAGATGTGGCAGACAAGAAGGCTCTTGTCTCTCGGTTTGAAAATTCAAATGAATGGATCATTGATAGTGGTTGTTCTCACCATATGATTGGTGACCGGAGCAAGTTTCTATCCTTGGAAGAGTATGATGGTGGTGTGGTTCGCTTTGGCAATGATGCACCTTGCATGGTCAAAGGCAGAGGGTCCATCTCTTTGAATGGAAAGAGTAGTGCTGACAATGTGTACTGGGTTGATGGTCTCAGACACAACCTTCTAAGTGTTGCCCAGCTAAATGACAGTGGTCTCACTCTGCATTTCAAGAATGGAGTTTACAGAATCAAAGGTAAAGATGGTAAATTGGTAGCCACCGGCATGCAAACTAAAGGTAACCTATTTCATCTTGATGCAAATATAAGTACATGTCTTATGGCTAAGCTTGATGATAGTTGGATATGGCATAGGAGATTCTGCCATGTGAACTTTGACAACATTGTGAAGGCTAGTAAGATCAAGGCAGTTAGAGGGTTGCCAGTGTTGAGCAAACTGGATAATACCTTGTGTAGAGAATGTCAATTGGGGAAAATGTCTTCCTCAACCTTTAAAGGTAAATCTTTCATTGCTGACAACTTGCTTGATCTTGTGCATACTGATTTATGTGGTCCTATGAAAACTAGAAGTGTGTAGGGTGATAGGTACTTCATGATTCTCACTGATGACTGCTCAAGAATGATGTGGGTCACATTCTTGAAAAACAAGTCAGAAGCTTTTGGGAAATTCAAAGCATTAAGAGAATTAATGTAGAAGGAAAGTGGTAAAAGGATCAAATGTCTCAGAACTGATCAAGGAGGGGAATTCACTTCTAGTGAATTTAACAAGTATTGTGAAGAATTTGGCATCAAGAGATAGCTATCTGCCCCCCGAACTCCACAACAGAATGGCCTAGCAGAGAGGAATAACCAGACTATGGTTGAAGCAACTAGAACTATGTTGATCCAAGAAAAGGTTGTTCACACCTTTTGGAGAGAAGCGGTGACCACTGCAGTTTACACTATGAACCGGGTACTCATCAAAAAGGGTAAGGACAAAACTGCTTATGAGTATTGGACCGATAAGACCCTGTGGTAAACTACTTTAAGGTATTTGGCAGCAAATGCTACATCAAGAGGAGTGAACATCAGGGAAAATTTGAAGCTAAATGTGATGAAAGAATATTTCTAGGATATTCCACCAAGAGTAAAGCTTTCAAGTGCTACAACAATAGGACTCAGAGAATTATGGAAAGCATCAATGTAAGAGTTGATGAATCCTCTGAGAAGACTGAGAAAACTGGCAGTGAGCAAGTTGTAAATGAACTGGTTGGAACCTTCTGGGAACCGGTTGTCAGTCAACCGAGTACCAGTAATAGTGTTCCTAAACTAGTGAATGTTGATACTGATGAAGATGAGGATGAAAAAGAAAAGCAAGAAGAACCAATTAAGACCATTCCTCGGTATGTCAAGTTGAATCATGATCCCAAGTAGATCATAGGTGATAAGGATGCAAGAATCCTTACCAGAAGAAAGATCAGAGAAAACTTATGTATGATCTCTGAATTTGAGCCTAAATCATTCAAAGAGGCTCATAATGATGAAGACTGGATCAAGGCAATGGAAGAGGAACTTGACCAGATAGAGAAAAATGGTACATGGTCCTTGGTACCTAGACCAGAGCATAAAAATGTCATTGGCACCAAATGGGTGTTTAGAAATAAGTTGAATGAGGATGGCACAATGATTAGGAATAAAGCTAGACTAGTATGCAAAGGATATTCTCAAGAAGAAGGTGAAGACTATGGGGAAACCTTTGCTCCTATAGCCAGATTGGAAGGATTTCGTATGCTTCTTGCATATGCAACTTTTAAGAGATTCAAGGTATATCAAATGGATGTAAAATTTGCATTCCTAAATGGTGTACTTGAAGAGGAGGTATATATTGAGCAACCATTTGGGTTTACCCTATCTAAAGATAGTGACATGGTATGTATGCTACATAAAGAATTATATGGTCTAAAGCAAGCACCTAGGGCATGGTATGAGAACCTACATTCCCATCTTGTGAAGATTGGATTTGAGAGAACAAGTGAAGATAGCAATATCTACTTGAAGTCTAAAGGAGATCAGATCCTGATCTATGAAGTTTTTGTTGATGACATCATCTTTGGTGGAGATGACAAGATGAGTCATGAGTTTGTTGATGAGATGAAGAAAGAGTTTGAAATGTCACTCATAGGGGAGATTAAGTTCTTCATTGGAATACAGATCTAGCAGATGAAAGATGGAATCTTCATCACTCAGTCCAAATATGTCAAAGAGGTGTTGAAGACTTTTGGCATGGAAGATAGCAAACTGGTTGGTACATCAATGGTGACCGGTTGCAAATTGACAAAGGAGGATGATTCCGCACTGGTTGATGAGAAGGAATATCGATCAATGATTGGTAAGTTGCATTATGTAGTGCATAGCAGATCGGATATTGCACATGCAGTTGGCATCACTGCAAGGTTCCAGAAGAGTCCAAGAGAATCTCACTTAAGTGCAGTCAAGTAGATTCTTAGGTATCTGAAGGGAACAGTTGACTATGGATTGTGGTACCCATACAACAATAATTTCAATCTGAAAGTATTCACAGATGTTGATTGGGCTAGTAATGTGGATGACCGAAAGAGCACAACTGGTGGTGCATTCTTTCTCAGTGGTAGACTGGTCTCATGGATGAGTAAAAAGCAGAGTTATATCTCTCAGTCTACAGTGAAAGCAGAGTATGTTGCAGCTTTCATGAACTGCACTCAGATAATCTGGATGAAGCATGTACTAGAAGGCTTCAAGATCCCTGTATCTGAATCAGTAAGTATATTCTGTGATAACACAACTGCTATCCATATATCAAAGAATCTGGTTTTACATTCTAGAACCAAGCATTTTGAGCTTAAGTATCATTTCTTGAGGGAAAAGGTTTAGAATAAAGAGATTGCACTGGAGCATGTGTCCAGTAAGGAGTAGTTAATAGAGATATTCACTAAGCCTCTCCCAAAGACAACATTTGTGCATTTCAGAGGTGAATTAGGGGTATTGCCCCTTCAAGAGGTGAACTAAAAGTGATTGTTCCACATCAGTCAAGTACTGGATAGACAAATCTTTGGTTGATTGGTGTGTTTAAGGATGTTACTCCTTAGGGGGAGCAGCATGATGAAACAGTGATGATTGTACCTCAACTTTGGCATTGTTGTCAAAGGGGGAGAAGGAGTGAAGCAAAAAGATATCTGCAGCAAATGGGGAGAAGATGTGAAGCAGAGAAGATATCTTTTGTATATTGCCATCAATGCAAAAGGGGGAGATTGTTGGCATTATGTGAACCAGCATGAGCCTTATGTGAATGTGAATCAGCATGAAGACATAATGATATTGTATGTTGTCATTGATGTCAATATGAGACATAGTGTGAACCGACACATGTGATAAGTGAAGAAAGAGGTACCGGCATATGTGTGAACCGGTATATGCCAAAGTGAAGTGGCACATTTGTTCAAGGTGAACCGGCATGCAGTTATGGGAACCAGCACATGGAAGCACTGTATGACTACCGGTTGGTAAGGTAGCTTCCACTTCGGGGTCTCTAGTTGGAGTATCTCAAGTTTGTGTGACTCAATTGGTGATCTTTGTGTGATGAGTTAGCAGTATGATGGAGGATAGATCGTGTTGCCATGTAAGCTCTATGCGCGTGAAGGATCTTGCATGAAGAAGACTATTCCTATCTACCTCAAGAATGTGCAAATTCTATCAAATGGTGATAACGCGTGATGGGTTATCAGTGGCCATGAAAACGGTGGATAATGGATGATGGAGAATGTCTTGAGATCGACTCAAGACTAGTGCATTTAATGCAGTATGTTTCAATAGTCAGGATCAAACCTTTTGAATTGCTCAACCTAACAGGTTTAGGGTTTAGGGTTTCTGCTACCGATCTGTATGTTCCCTATAAGGTCAATGTTAGGTTTCTGTCTGAGGTTGTTGGCAAAAGTTGTGAGTGTGTATTCAAGGGAAGTGATACCTGATTCTTGCCAGACCAAAGGAGAGAAGAGATATCTACAAAGTGAATGTGCAGAAGGTGAAGAGGACCCAAAATGGATCTGCATTAGCATTGAGTGCTATCAATAGATCATTGTAATACCTGTTGATCTCTAACCACTTCAACAGTTGTAAAATCCCCTAACAGGGTAGCCTTAACTAGCTTGATTCAAAATCCCTTAGGTCGGGTGGTCTTAACCGGCTTGTTTCAAATCCCTTAACTGGGTAACTTGAAGCTAATGAGTTCTAAAAAGCTAGAGAAGCTTAGGAGATCCTTTCAGCTATTGAGTTCTTAAAATCCTCTAACAAGGTGACCCTACTGGGTTTAACCCTTAACCGGGTGGTCCCTAACAAGATCGGTTCCTACCAAAACCTATTGTAATGTTCTTAACCGGACAAGGCTCCTAACAAAGCAAACTTCTAAAGAGTTCAAAAAGAAGCTTGTGGGTATTCATCCCCACTATGGTTTTTCCCAGTTGGGTTTCCACATGAAAAAATATGTGTGTCATGTGAAATGATTTTGTCTTGTGATGCTTTGTTTTATCTGTTATGCACATGAAGGTTCTATGTTTTATGCCTGTCTATAAAACATATTGAACTCACTGTTGTGAAGATTTGATGGTTAATTCTACTAGTTCATGCATGTGAATATTATGATAATGTGGTATTGAGCTAAGAGAAAAGATTATTGAATGACTGGTTCATGACTGATTGAGCTATACTGGATGTTACTGGTTGCACTCTGTTTTACTGGTATCTCTGTTTATCAGTCATTTGGAGTGTTTGTTGTCAAACCGGTTTTGGACTATATTTGTGTTTGTATTGATTCACCCCTCCCCCCTCTTAGTACCAGTTTGGTACTAGTGGTTCATCATTGAGTTATCAAAGACATTAACCACTGAAGGTGTTGACAAAGCCAAAGTTGAGCAACATGTCAAAATTTTGGGGGAACAAAGGAAGAAAGAATTGAAGCAGAAAAAGAAAGAGGAAAGAAATGCAAGGAAAGCAACTCAGGACACACCCAATGTGGTCCTAGTTACAATTGAAACATCCAAACAATTGACTGAACCCTCAACTGAGACTGCTAAGGGAACACCGGTAGAGCCACCCAAAAAAGATACAAAAGGTGAATAGACAATACATGATAGTATCATCTGAGATAGAGTCTGATAATGTGGTTAAGGAAGTTCCTACAAAGAAAGGATTTTATACCAAAGTGGTTAGGGAGAAAAGAGAAGAACAAAAACTTGAATCGGTTAGGAAGACTCCTAGAAAACCAAAGATCACCATTGTACATAAGAGGAAGTCCAAATCCTATGAGAAAGCTAATCCCGGACCCAAGAAGAGAACTGGTAAGAAAAAGATGAATGCATGGGATTTAATTGAACAAAATGTAAATGATGGCAATATTTATAATATCTCTTCATTATTTGATAATTTTGGTGAGGAATATAAGAAACAATAGAAGAAGCTATTCTTTTATTTCTTGATTCATTTATTAGAATATTGATAGAATTGGAGATTTTTTTGCCTAAGGAACTGTATGATAGATTAGAGTTCAGAATGCTACATGCTCAGTCATTGGATAGGAAAATTAACGATGCCAAATTGGTCAACCTTTGTCCATCACTAACACCTCCAAAAATGGATGACATAATGAATAAAACTGGATCTACAAAATTCAACCGTAGGCACTGAATAAACAGTGTCATGTTAGACAAACTTGAAGAAATCAGAAAAGAGACAATTGATATATGGGTAAGAGTACTATTGGGTCTTGGCTATGAGTTAAGCTCCAGTTTTGTGCAATCATAGAATATTCAATTACCCAAGGATAAGGTACCGACAGATAAACCAAGTGTAAATTTTGAGAAACTGACAAGCACTGAACCGGATACCACTATACTAGTTATTGATTCTCATACTAAATCTCAAGACATCTTGACACATAATGAACATAAAATAGAGGATACTAAGATAGATGTAAATAAGGATATAGGTGTATAGGATTCACAAGTTTTGGGTGAGGCACCAAGTGGCAAAGCCAACGGTGCATAAGAGCTCAAAGATACAAAGGTTATTTCATCGACAGACAAGGGAAAGGTGACTATGGTGGAGCTGTCCTCTGTCTTTGAAATTGACACTTTTGTCATAGCTAAGAGAAGTTTACCACAAATTGCCATCAATATTGACAAATCATATCATAATATTTCTCTGATAGAAAAGATTTTGGTGGCAACAGCTCTTCAGGATCAAGCTACACAAGAATTAACCAAAGAAGAATCTAAAGAAAAGAAGCTAATAGAGAATAGTTTTGAAGTTTTGCATCAGTTAGTCCCAAAATTTTATGCACAAGAATGTGCTAGCTCTTTGAGTAAACTAGAGAAAATTATTGACTTTATTCCTAAACATTATGATTCTTTATTGAAGATATCTATAACTCAGGCTAAAGAAGATTTTGTGGTAGCATGAAAACTAACATGTTTGAGGATGATTGAGACTGACAAGGTAAAAATTCAAACCTGTTTGTAGTCAATTGATGCAGATTTAGCTAAGGGATGTACTATTTATAAGACTTGTCTAAATTTTAATAAATTAACCAGCTCCATAAACAAGCAACTATTAGAATCTAGGAAGAACCTAGTCCATATTTTTAACACCTACAACCCAACAGTTAACCTGACAAATTCTTTGGATGGTCCAATTTTGATGGTGATGGATCAAATTTTGAAATTGGAGAAGAATAGGGATAGAACAATGAAGAGAGAAAATAAGCTCATAAATCTAATTGGTCCCTAGCTTGACAATTTACTTTTTCATAAAATAGAATGTATCTCTAATCTGCAGAAGGAAGATCGCACTACCTCAGATGAGATAAAATATTATTCCAACATTTGGAATAGTTTCATTTCTATCTTAGAATCTCTTAAGAATGGTTGGGATAATTACTTTTCATTTTTGAAGAACATTTATGCTGATATTTTGAAGTGTGTATAGTCCCGACTCTTGTTTATACTTGTACAAAATTTGTTATGGGAAACCTAGTTTGTCATTGTTGTCAAAGGGGGAGGAGGAATAAGTGAAAAATGTATATATTTCTCAAGGGGAGTTTTGGAACATTGGATATATACTTGTATATAGAAGATTCATGTACAGATCAGGTGTTTATGCGGATGATATTATTTTTCACGAGTGTTGCCATCAATGCCAAAGGGGGAGATTGGTTGCAATTGACACTCATCTAGTAAGGGTTTATAGAATTATGGGTTGTCATTAATGGAAACTCATCATCTTAGGGTGAAAGGTTTCATTGGTTGGTTAACTGACATACATTACCTAACCGGTATGGGTACTCTTATTGTTTTACACCAATACCGATATTGGTATTTACTTCATCTCGACTAAGTCTTCATCTCGGTAACTAGTCTTGATCCCAATAACATGTACATAGGTCCCAATAATGGATAGGACCCGACATGTGACGGTTGACATAGTCATTAGATTTATGTTTGATTTTCATTATGCTTTGATAGTCGACATGTTTATATCTTCATTGCAGCCAACATGGTAAATAATGATAGGGTATTTAAGGAAGATCACTCTAGTGATGGATTGTGTGGTGTGATATGATTATGATGGTGAATTGATTAGAGATTCTAGTATTCATTTTGGTCAGTGACTGTGTGTAGTTTCATGTGCACAGCATAACTGGTAGCAGAACAAAGCATCAAACAACTGGTATACAGATCATTCACGAGAACTTATCCAGTATGGTTAGATGTTATTTATAAGTCATCTTCAGTTGTAATTGTTTGTAAATGTTTTGTAAGTCAGTGAGACTTCCTATATTTTGTGTTTGAGCAGTGAGATCTAGGAGGTTGGCCTTTCTGCATGTGTAGACCCCTCTATGTAATATTTGTATACCTTGATAAAGTATATAGATATTGTGGGTATCAGCCCCACCGTGGTTTTTCCCTATGCAGGTTTTTCCATGTATAAATCATGGTGTTATGGTGTTGGATTTCTTTGTGTTATTTGGTGTATGCATTCTAATACTATTTAATGTTACCTGGTTAATAAGTAATAAGTTCAAAACTTGCATTACTAGTATAACACTGATTCACCCCCCCCCACCCCCCCTCTTAGTGTTCTTGGATCCCAACATAGTTGCCATCCCGGATCTCCTCAAGTTGTCAAGCTCCTTCTAGAGGATCTATGTCATGTCCCCTCCTGGATCGTTATATATATACAAAGAGAAAGAGAGAGACCCTAAATGAAGAAATTATTATTATTAATTAATATTATAATTACCAATGAATGATTATTTAAAATCCATTAATTAAATATTATTTATGAACATGATTTAAATATTATATATTATCAACATAATTTATGTATTTAATAATAAATAATAATACAATTAAAATATGAAAATAAATATATATATATTCAAATAAATGTTTAGACTGAACTAAACCGTTGGTAACAAAGCTACTATTATTAATTATTAATTTATTGATAAACACTATTAATAATATTAATAATTAATGACAAACATTAATAATAATTGTTAACCTAGTAATAACAGTAATCACAATGAATGAATTATGTTCTTGTGCGTAATTCCTATATTAATCTCGCTGAGTGTGAACTACCTTTTTCCTTGAGTCACGTCTTTCCCAGGCATTGTTTGTATGGAAGAAGACGCGACGCAGAAAGAAAGCCACGTCTCCTTTTGAACGTTGTGACTCAACATGCCACGAGTCCTTTACATGTTTATATAGCTTGTTGCACGGAGGGACAAAGGGGGGGATGGCATATTAGGATATAAAAATATAATCATCAAAGTTCATATAAGACGGAACTGGTTATTACTCAGTTGACTTCTTATTATCAACAATTACATACAACTAAAAAATATGAAATATATAAATATTTAAGGAGAAGAGAGGGACATTATCTGACAACATCTATCAAATCAGATCAGGTCAGAACTATTATGCTAAATATATGAGGCCCATGAAACCCGATAATGTTCATATGCAAAAATTAAATACTAACACAAACTACAATCTTTCATGACAGTGGCAGACCATATCTTATATGTGTCAGATATGTCTTCCATTTAACCACTTAATATATTAATAACTAGTATCTACAAGTAGGGGGAGTACTAATAGTTTATAGAATTGGTGATTAGTAAATAAATAAATTAGAGGTAACATTATTGAATCCATTTAGTTATTTATGTATATATATGTATATATACTCAAATCAGAATAAGGAATAATAAAAGGGTTATAAATATGGATATTGATATAATAATAGATATTAATATAATAATTATAATTAATATAATATGTTTTAGAAACTGGTCTACAGTAATACAAAATAATTCATATAACTAGCAATTAATTAATAAGTAAATAATTTATAAATGTATTAGAATAAGACTAATTATCTAGTACGGTAAATTAGCAAGTAATTGATAGATTAAAGAGAAATAAATGATTAAGTGATGTTAATATATATTTAATATATTAAATGATGAAGAAATAAATTATAAAATGTAATATAAATGTGATTATATGATGGAGGCTATAGGGAGGAAACTCCCTTAGCCTAATGGAGGGATTATGACAATCCCTAGTAGGCAGTATATACTCAATATCTATATGCATATATATGGCTTGGTTGACTAAGTTCATCCAAGAAGAGACGGATTTGGCTGATCCTCTCTGATGGACTTGGATGATGATATGCATCATCTAAGGCAAGGAATTGACATATGGTCTTGCTTGGATGGCTTGGGTGTAAGAAGTTACACCCAAGACAGGAATCGAATTAACCTTCGATTTCCTGGATGGCTTGGGTGTAAGAATTTACATCCAAGACAAGAATAGAACTAACCTTTGATTTCCTAGATCGCTTGGGTGTAAGAAATTACATCCAAGACTCTTGGATGGCTTGGAACCAAGATGGGTTCTAAGAAGGCAACCTTCACAACCGCCTAAGGACATATCTTTGTATGGCATTTGTATCCTTTTTTATTAGATAAGAATTGTGATTAATGTTAATTAAGTATTTAAAAGTTAAATTTCAAGTTAGATTAGTTATGTGTGTGTGTGTGTGTGTGTGTGTGTGTGTGTGTGTGTGTGTGTGTGTGTTGTATTCTAACAATCTATTTTGCAGGACGGTGATCTCTAACTAATAGGGACATTACAGTGGTATCAGAGCTAGGATCCTACCATCTTGTAGGATAAAGATGTATCATTCTAGTTAATAAGAAAAATCTAACAATGCATGTATGCTTTGTGTTTGAAATTATCCATGAGTATGCTTAGTGTTTTTTATGTGTATGCTATGTGTTTGTGATTCATATTAGGAGATAACCCAGTTTGAGAAAATTGCCAATTGCTTGAGGACAAGCAATTTTGAGAAGGGTGAACTATCATGTCCCCTCCTCGATCGTAATATATATATGGAGAGAAAGAGAGAGACCCTAAATGAAGAAATTATTATTATTAATTAATATAATAATTACCAATGAATGATTATTTAAAATTCATTAATTAAATATTATTTATGAACATGATTTAAATATTATATATTATCAACATAATTATGTATTTAATAATAAATAATAATACAATTAAAATATGAAAATAAATATATATATTCAAATAAATGTTTAGATTGAACTAAACTGTTGGTAACAAAGCTACTATTATTAATTATTAATTTATTGATAAACAATATTAATAATATTAATCATTAATGACAAACATTAATAATAATTATTAATCCAGTAATAACACTAATCACAGATATTAAATATTTTATTAGTGAATGAATTATGTTCTTGCGCATAATTTCTATATTAATCTCGCTGAGTACGAACTGCCTTTTTCCTTGAGTGGCATCTTTCCAAGGCATTGTTTGTATGGAAGAAGACGTGACTTGGAAAGAAAGCCACGTCTCCTTTTGAGCATTGTGACTCAACATGCTATGAGTCCTTTACATGTTTATATAGCTTGTTGCATGGAGGGACAAAGGGGGGGATGGCATATTAGGATATCAAACTATAATAATTGAAGTTCATATAAGATGGAAGTGGTTATTACTCAGTTGACTTCTTATTATCAGCAATTACATACAACTAAAAATATGAAATATATAAATATTTAAGGAGAAGAGAGGGACATTATCTGACAACATCTATCAAATCAGATCAGGTTAGAACTGTTATGCTAAATATATGAAGCCCATGAAACCTGATAATATTCATATGCAAAAATTAAATACTAACACAAACTGCAATCTTTCATGACAGTGGTAGACTAGATCTGACATGTGTCAAACCTATCTGCCATTACTAACCACTTAATATATTAATAACTAGTATCTACAAGCAAGGGGAGTACTAATAGTTTATAGAATTGGTAATTAGTAAATATATAAATTAGAGGTAACATTATTGAATCCATTTAGTTATTATGTATATATATATGTATGTATACTCAAATCAGAATAAGGAATAATAAAAGGGTTATAAATATGGATATTAATATAATATGTTTTAGAAACTGCTCTATAGTAATACATAATAATTCATATAACTAGAAATTAATTAATAAGTAAATAATTTATAAATGAATTAGAATAAGACTAGTTATCTAGTACGGTAAATTAGCAAGTACTTGATAGATTAAAGAGAAATAAATGATTAAGTGATGTTAATATATATTTAATATATTAAATGATGAAGAAATAAATTATAAAATGTAATATAAATGTGATTATATGATGGAGGCTATAGGGAGGAAACTCCCTTAGCCTAATGGAGGGATTATGATAATCCCTAGTAAGCAGTATATACTAAATATCTATATGCATATATATGGCTTGGTTGACTAAGTTCATCCAAGAAGAGATGGATCTGGTCAGTCCCCTCTAATGGACTTGGATGATGAGATGCATCATCTAAGGCAAGGAATTGACATATGGTCTTCCTTGGATGGCTTGGGTGTAAGAAATTACACCCAAGATAGGAATCAAATCTTGGGTGTAAGAAGTTACATCCAAGAGAGGAATCGAATTAACCTTTGATTTTCTGGAAGGCTTAGGTGTAAACTTCATCCAAGACAGGAATCAAATTCACCTTCGATTTCCTAGATGGCTTGAAACCAAGATGGGTTCCAAGAAGGCGAGCTTCACAGCTGCCTAAGGACATATCTCTATATGGCATTCGTATCCTTTTTTATTAGATAAGAATTGTGATTAGTGTTAATTAAGTATTTAAAAGTTAAATTGCAAGTTAGATTAGTTATATATATATATATATATATATATATATATATATATATATATATATATATATATATATATATATATATATATATATATATATATATATATATATATATATATATATATATATATTTGTTGTATTCTAACAATCAGTTTTGCAGGACAGTGATCTCTAACTAGTAGGGACATTACAATCTAGCTTTGATACCAATTGCTGATAGCAAGGAAACATCAATGCATGAAAATTGAGAGGGGGGGTGAATTAGTTTTCACCAAACTCAACCAAATTATGCATAAATTTAGATCTGATCATGAACACCAATAGAAAAGATAAACACAACATCAACAACACACATAACATATGGATTTTTGATGTGGAAAACCTGGTTAAGGGAAAAACCACGGTGGGAACCTGCCCACAATAAGATGATACTATGCAGTAGTATGTGTAAATATTACAATGGGAAATGCACATGCATTCATGAACACTTCCTATATCTCACCACTCAAAAACAAGAAGGGCTACAACCTTGAGGAAGGAGCACTACCTTACAAATATTAGACAATAATCTTGATTATATGAATTGATAAGATAACATCTCCAAATGCTTGATTACAGTTCCGGTTAAGCACACTATTTGCACAACAACTCTTCTCTTCCCTTCAACACTTTTGAATGATAGATTCACTTATTCACACTTGTAAAAACCTCATACAACTTGTAGACACACAACTAACATGATTACAATACTTATTTATATAGATCATCAACCTTACCATTAAGGCTAGCTCAACACATAAGACCTTATTACAAAATTACATCACATGATACATAAATCCATAACTAGACCAATAGAATGTTGTTGCTGACATAGAAAGGACCCAAATCAAATCCTCGAATACACTACACCATCAAATAATTTTCCAAGATCATCTGCAATATATTATACCACCAAATATGTTACATAACACAAAGAATACCACCAGACCAATAAAATATTCATTAATATGCACCATGATCATCACGGACCACCAAAATGCATAGCACACGATCAAAGAACATCAACAAGCAATTCTAATTCTACCACAATTACCACAACATCTCATATAACAATATTCATCATTACTGTATCACCGAAGATCAAGAACACTAACTGAAAAAGTGAAAGAGATGCTTGTGAAGTTCCAAATCGTGAACCATCTGATCATAGAACACACATGAACATCCCAAACACTCCAAAATCCACAACTCAAGATATAATCACTCTGGAGCAATATGGATCAAATACCACCATTCTACAATATAGAATACTGTAAAACCAGTCCACATACTAGACCACATAAATCAGCCAAATCAACTCATAGAATCATGAAACTCATACTGAATCAACTAGAGATAAGTATCTCAAAACCAATTAAACCACATCAACACATTTGAAATAGATCACCAAAAAAACTCTCTACAACAAACCGATTCTCTACAACACATGTTGACATCAATGACAACAACATATCCCAACAACTCTAATATCCAACAATTATATCCAAAAAATCTATCCATTGAAAACATCATTTCATAGCCAGTTGTCATGTCCACAATTATGTCAATGTTTGGTAAATGGAAGTCATCTTTCATTGTTCAATTCTCTAAAACTAATATAGATTCTCATGCCCCCAATGATTTTTCTCACTAGAACCAAGTTAGAAATTCAATCTACATAATCAATGGGTCTAATGAAACCCACATCTAATAATTGTTTGAGCTCAACTTTCACTATTAATGCAATTTGTGGATGCACTTTTCTTAGTTTTTGATTGGATGGTTTAGCACTTGGATGAAAAAAAAATGATTTGGGGCCAATTATGAATCTAGCCCTAGCATATATGTATAGGACCACACAAATTTTACTTTTTTTTCTAGGAAGAACGTGATAAAGTTTTCCTTCTCTTGCTCTAACAATGAGGTTGCAAAGTGAATGACTTTAGGATTGTCTGCCATTACTCAAATTGATTTCTTGTGTTATCTCCACCAATAGAGGAGATTTTACATGATTTTCTAGGGGTTTGTCTAGTCTTCTATATGTGGGTGCCTCAAAAAGGTTTTCACCCTCAAATACATCATTTATTTTTACTTTTTTAATGTCTAGAGGTGCCTTGTCATTTTCACCAAGAGACTCATTGTTTTCATTTTCATTCTTGTGAATGGAAGATGGACTTGACTCCCCAAATTGTGTTGATATATCTTTGCAAGAGTCAAGGAATGTTTCTATAGCCTCATCATTCTTAAATTGGTGTAAACCTGGTGGTCCTTATTGGTTTCAATTGATAAGTTCGAGCTGAAGGGCATGCTATCATCAGTATTATACAAATATAGTGTGGAAAAGGTTAAGGTCATGATATGGACATTAGTTGTATTGCTATCAAAATTTCTTTCAGTATTACATTCTTCAAAAGATGCAACAGGATCCCAAAAGTCTAGAATCCAGGGTCTAAGATAAGTTTGTGCAGGAAGAGAAGTATTTACGTGTTTGTCTTCAATAGGTAAGTCATCAGGATCAAGGAAAATATCATCTAGAGCATAAGCACTAGAGGAATAGGAGTCCCATTCCTACTCATTGGAATCAGTTTTATTAAGGCCTTCCTTAGGTGTCTTTTCATTGTTAGGAGTTTTTTCCTCTTCACATAAGATTAAATTAGCATTGGAGGGACCAAGTCATAATGGTTTAAATCCTAGTTCTCTAGTATGATGTCTCTCTTTTGGATAAATGAGTTCTATATTTTCTTTCTATTGGTATTCTGGTATGGTTTTGTCATTGATGTCAACACCTACTGAAAACTAGCACTTTGGAGATCCAGCAACATTCACCAGCAAGCAACTATTGCACAGTTATTGGTATATGGTTCACTGGCAGGATATAATGCTCACCGGCACTTGGAATGATATGGAAGATGGTAATGTCAAAGAAATCATGTGGACACTTTGTTTTGAAGAATTAATCATTGGTATATTCATATTTACGTATTTGCTTTTACTGGCAAATAGGTCCAGGGTTATCTAGGGTTACACCGGCAGGTTTATCATTTCCAAATCAGCATGGCACACTATGGAGATGATTTATTATTGTTGTAAATGCATTAAGATGACATGTTTAATCGGTTATTGCATCAGATATTATATTGTATGTAAAATGTTTTTATTGTAATATCTTGTAGAGCCGACCTATTAAAATTGGTCTTAGGTTATGGTATAAATGTAAGATCTTATTTGTAAGATCGAATGTGGAATGCGAAAAAGAATTGTGTGAAGGTATATGTGAGATTAAGTAGAGGTATACACAAAGACATCATTTGAAGGTGAACCTAGGTTTTTGTAGAAGCATATCAGCATTACACCAGTACTGAATCCAGCATATGACGATGCTATTTTGTGTAGTACATTCTTATTGGATTTAACCATCCAATTGTAGTCAGTGTGACTCCCATTTTGTGATTGAGCAGTGAGCTCTAGGCTGTTGGCCTTTCTACATGTGCAGACCCCATTTATGTACACTTACTATCTGCAATAGTATCATCTGATTGTGGGTAAGGTTTCCCACCATGGTTTTTCCCCTTACAAGGTTTCCACGTACAAAATATTGGTGTTATGAGTTGTGGATGACTCTATGTTTATGTTTCATGCATTAATCTTTACCAGTATAGCAATTTACTGTTAACACTGTTTACCGATATTAAGCATTATGTTGGTTAGTTGGTTTTTGGTTTGAATTTATTAGACAACTGATTCACCCCCCCTCCCTCCTCTCAATTGTCTCTAGGACCTAACAATTGGTATTAGAGCTTATTCCTCTTTTGCAGAAGTTTAACAACTTGAGGAGATCCAATGTCTACTAATTATTTCAGGAAGGACAGTCCTAAACTTGATGGAACCAACTATGGGATATGGAAGATCAGGATGGAGAAACATCTGAATTGCATCAGTAAAGACATCTGGGAAGTTACAAATAATGGTTATACTGCTGGTGTAGCTGGTCAGACTACTCCAACTACCTTAGCTAAAGATGAAGAGAGTGATTGCAAAGCAAGAGAAGCACTTTTGAGTGCATTATCAGATCAACAAATCATGGGATTATCGGATAGGTCTACTGCTAAAGCTATTTGAGATCATTTTGAAACACTAAATGAAGGAGATTCCACAGTCAAGATTGCAAAACTTGAAAGCTTCCGAGTCAGGTATGAACATCTGAAAATGGAAGAAGATGAAAGGATTTCTGCTTTTATGGAAAGAGTAAATGAAATTGTTTTGGGTATTAAATATTATGGAGGAACCCTGAGTGAGGATGAAATTGTATTAAAAATCTTAAGAGGATTGCCATAGACATATAAAATGAAGGTTACTGCTATAAATGAGTTGAGAACAATGCCTAATACATCAATAACTAGGGATACATTGATTGGAAAACTTTCAGCCTTTGAAATTGAGGAATTTGGTCTTGTTGCTACTATAAAGATAGATTTGGCCTTTAAAACATCAACATCATCTACTCCATCATTTGACAAATCAGACTGGAAAGCCTTTTATGCAAGAGAACTTGAAGAAACCAAGAAGGAGAATGAAGAGCTTGAAGAACTTGAAGCACTATTTGCAAGGAAAATGCCAAGAGGTCCAGTTGGAAGTAAGTATGAAAGTAAAGCACCCTTTAAATGTTTCAACTGCAATAAGATTGGTCATATGGCTTCGAGATGCCCTGATAGACATGCTAGACTAAGAGAAGAAGCAAGAAGAACATACAAACCTAATCCTGAATATCAGAGATATAGATTTAAGAAGAACAAAGACAAATCTTGTTACATTGCTGATGAAGGTGTGACTGATGATTCTGATGAGGATCCAGCAAAAAATGGATGGGTTTTTGTTGCTATAACAAAGGATCAACTGGCACCTACTACTCAACCGGTAGAACAAGCCCTAGCAGCTAAAGTTGAAGTAAAGGATGAATGGATCATTGACTCGGGATGCTCACATCATATGACAGGAGACAAAGGTAAATTCTTGAACTTTCAAGAATACAATGGAGGTTTAGTAAGATTTGGAGATGACAAAGCCTATTCAATCAAAGGTAAGGGTTCAATATCTCTTGATGGTAAGCATAACACTGACAATGTCTACCATGTTGAAGAATTAAAGCATAATCTTTTAAGTGTTGGTCAATTAGTTGAGAAAGGATTTCAGTTACAATTTAAAAATGGAAAATGCAAAATCATGAATAGAATTGGTTTGGAAATTGCAACTGGTAATCAGACTAGAGGTAATATCTTTCATTTGAATAATAGTGAAAAGGCATGATTGATTGCACATATCGATGAAAGTTGGTTGTGGCATAAGAGACTATGTTATGTAAACTTTGATTGCATGGTAAAAATCAATACTTCTAAGGCAATTAGAGATCTACCTAAAATTGTGAAGCCTCAAAATACAATTTGTAAGGAATGTCAATTTGGAAAACAAGTTAGAGCTAGTTTCAAAAGTATTCCAGAAAAATCCAATAATGCTCTTGATTTAATTCACATTGATTTATGTGGTCCAGCTAGAACTAAAAGCTTAGAAGGTGATAGATATTTCATGCTAATTATTGATGATTATTCTAGAGTGTGTTGGGTTACTTTTCTCAGAGAAAAATCAGAAGCACTTGGAAAGTTCAAATTATTCAAACCAATGGTTGAGAATGAAACTGGTAAGAAAATCAAATGTTTAAGATCAGATCAAGGAGGAGAATTAACATCTAAGGACTTTAATACATTCTGTGAAGTGAATGGAATCAGAAGACAGTTATCAGCAAATCGGAAACCATAGCAGGATGGAGTTGTTGAAAGGAAAAATAGAACTATCTTGGATGCAGCAAGAAGTATGTTATTAGAAGCAAATCTACCACATGTGTATTGGAGAGAGGCAGTTAGCACTGCTGTCTATACATTCAACAAAGTTCACATCAAAGGTGAAACTGGTAAGACCCCTCATTTACTATGGTTTGGTAATACTCCTACTCTTAAGTATTTCAAAAAATTTGGAAGTAAATGTTATATTAGAAGAGATGAGTATATTGGCAAATTTGATCCTAGAAGTGATGAAGGAATATTTCTTGGTTATTCATCTAAGAGCAAGGCATATAGATGTTTTAATAAGAGATTGCAGAAAATTGTTGAGGGTACAAATGTAAAGATTGATGAACAATTCAGAGGAACTTCAAGGTATATAGACACTAAACCGACAACAGAAATTGTGACAAATGAACCTACACTAAATCCACCGGTACAGAATGAAGATCCAGTTACCCCAATATCATCTGAGGATTCCATAGTAATTGAAGAACAATAGCAAACTAAGACACCTCGATATGTAAGATTGAATCATTCTGAAGATCAGATAATTGGAAACAAATTTAAAGGAGTTATGACAAGAGGAAGATTGGCAAATAAAGAGGTATGTCTTATTTCTCAAATTGAACCATCATCTATCAATGAGGTATGTGAAGATAAATTTTGGATTAAAGCTATGGAAGAAGAATTAGGACAAATTGAGAAAAATAATACTTGGACATTAGTTCCTGGGCCTAAAGATAAAAATGTAATTTGGAACCAAATGGGTATTTAGAAACAAACTTAATGAAGATGGTATGGTTGTCAGAAATAAAGCAAGACTAGTGTGTAAGGGATATTCTTAGAAAGGAGGAGTTGATTACAATGAAACCTTTGCACCGGTAGCCAGAATTGAGGTAGTCAGATTATTCTTGGTCTTTGCAACTCACAAGGACTACAAAGTTTATCAAATGGATATTAAATGTGTATTTTTGAATGGAGATCTTGAAGAGGAAGTATATATTGAACAACTTGATGGATTTTCTTTAACAGATGACAATGATATGGTTTGTAGGTTAAGAAAATCTTTCTATGGATTAAAACAAGCCCCAAGAGCTTGGTATGCAAGGTTGGATAAGTATCTTTTAAAGATTGGTTTTACTAAAGGAAATGCAGATAGCAATTTATATTACAAAATAACTAATGATGACATCTTGATTATTGAAGTATTTGTTGATGATATAATCTTTGGAGGAGAAGATGGATTATGTAAAGAATTTTCTATTAAAATGCAGCAAGAATTTGAAATGTCTATGATTGGAGAAATAAAATTCTTTTTAGGATTGCAGATTTCACAGACTGATAAAGGTATATTTTTGAGTCAATCCAAGTACTTGAAAGAATTACTAAAGAAATTTGGGATGGAGAACTCTAAACCGGTACGCACACCTATGACTACAAATGACAAATTATCTCAAAGGGATGAATCTACACCTGTTAATCCAACTAGATACAAATCTATGATAGGAGGTTTACTATATTTGACACAAACTAGGCCTGATATTATGAATGCATTATGTATTGTTTCTAGATTTCAAAGTAATCCTAGGGAAAATCATGAATCAATAGTAAAAAGGATTTTTTGGTACTTACAAGGCACAGCAAATCTTGGATTATGGTATCCCAGAGATGAAAATTTTGACCTATGTGCATACACAGATGCAAATTGGGCAGGAGATGTGGATGATAGAAAAAGCACCACTGGAGGAGCATTCTTTCTTGTTAAAAGATTAGTTTCTTGGTTGAGTAAGAAACAGAGTTGTACATCTTTATCAACAACAGAATCAGAATATGTTGTAGCAGCAACTAACTGTACACAGGTACTATGGCTTAAGCAAATGTTGAAAGACATAAAGGTAAAATGCAAGGAACCTATTATTATATATTGTGATAACACTACAGCAATTGATATATCTAAGAATCTGGTATTACATTCTAAAACAAAACATGTTTCTATCAAACTGAATTTTCTAAGGGAAAAAGCTGAAGAAAAGGAGATAAAACTAGTTTATGTGAATACTAAAGAACAACTTGCAGATATTTTCACAAAACCTTTTCCTAAGGAGACTTTTGAATATCTCAGAGATTAGCTTGGAGTCATACCACCACCAGTAGAGACTTAGACAGCTGATGATTGTCATCAACCGACATAATTGAAAGACAAATCTTTTACTCCGGTCTTTGATGAGGAAGCTACTTCTCAGGGGGAGTAGTTGGTATTTTGTGATAAGTTATTTTTATATTTCATTTTGTATTTCTTTGGCATTTGATGTCAAAGGGGGAGAGATCTCTATGGAAAAACACATTATCTTTTGAGGAGAGATTGGTATTGAAAATAAATCTTTGGATAAACACATGTTGCTCCCAGGGGGAGAGATTGTTGTTTAGGAGATTGTTGGTTTTTGGTATCTAGCATTTCTATTTTGGCACTTTGATAGTTTTTCCATATTGTGTTGCCATCAATGCCAAAGGCGGAGATTGTTGGTATTTTGGCATAGTTTTTTCATTGATGTCAACACCTACTGAAAACTAGCACTTTGGAGATCCAGCAACATTCACCGGCAAGCAAGTAACTATTGCACAGTTACTAGTATATGGTTCACCGACAGCATATAATGTTCACCGGTACTTGGAATGATACGGAAGACACTTGGTAATGTCAAAGAAATCATGTGGACAATTTGTTTTGAAGAATTAATCATTGGTATATTCATATTTACATATTTTCTTTTATCGGCAAATAGGTCCAGGGTTATCTAGGGTTACACCGACAGGTTTATCTTTTCTAGATCAGCATGGCACACTATGGAGATGATTTATTATTGTTGTAAATGCATTAAGCTAACATGTTTAATTGGTTATTGCATTAGATATTATATTGTATGTAAAATGTTTTTATTGTAATATCTTGTAGAGCCGACCAACTAAAATTGGTCTTAGGTTATGGTATAAATGTAAGATTGAATGTGGAATGTGAAAAAGAATTGTATGAAGGTATATGAAAGATTAAGCAGAGGTATACATGAAGACATCATTTGAAGGTGAAGCTAGGTTTTTGTAGAAGCATATCAGCATTACACCAGTACTGAATCCAACATATGAAGATGCTACTTTGTGTAGTACATTCTTATTGGATTTAACCATCCAACTGTAGTCAGTGTGACTCCCATTTTGTGATTGAGCAATAAGCTCTAGGCTGTTGGCCTTTCTACATGTGCAGACCCCATTTATGTACACTTACTATTTGCAGTAGTATTATCTGATTGTGGGTAAGGTTTCACACCATGGTTTTTCCCCTTACAGGGTTTCCACGTACAAAATATTGATGTTATGTGTTGTGGATGACTCTATGTTTATATTTCATGCATTAATCTTTACCGGTATAGCAATTTACTATTAACACTATCTACCGGCACACTTAACTGGTTTATCGGTATTAAGCATTAAGTTGGTTAATTGGTTTTTGGTTTGAATTTATTAGACAACTGATTCACCCCCCCCCCCCCCCCCACCCCTCTCAGTTATCTCTGGGACCTAACACTTTCTTGTTTGGGCCAAGAACATTATGCCCATCATACCCTTTGTTCCGCATGATGGTGAATCATTTTTCATAGTTTTCAGCAAGCAACTATATAGTTGAGACATCTTCCTTATCTCTGTAAAGGCACTTTGATGCATCCTCTTCAATTTTTTCTTCGTTGTGATCTCCTCATTTTGTGAAAGTAGTAGGAGGTTGATATTGAATTATAACCTTGGTTTATTTTTGTATAGGATGTGGCTTTCCATAGGACTCAGGGGAAGTAATAAACTTTCCAATGTGGAATTACTATACTATAATGTATTCCCCACATCCTTGATATTCAACTTTGAGTTTTCTTTCTAGGAATTTAGCCAATGTTTGAGGATCCACATTTTGAGAAATGTTAGTGGATGATAGAGCTTCTCTATTTACTAGTACTTACAACTCAAGTGTCCCTTTTAAATTGGCACAAAATTGTTGGCAATAGTGATTATGTGTTGTCATTTATGTCAACACTATGCTCTGGTTGGATATGGTTCTTTCTCAGTTGGACCTATCCCAGTTGCTTCCTATTCTAGTTGGACTACAATAATATATAAAAAAAATTTAAGTTGGATAAGTATATCAAACGTTATTAAAAAATGGTGCACCTATGTTTGTGAGAAATATGGAGACACTAGTAAAAGAAATTCAATAATAATATGTTATTGTTGTTCAAATTTTTTAAAAATTATATGGTTAGGAAGCTCAGAAGATGGGTGAAAATATGGTGGCAATTTTAGAAATACCCACTTGATGAAGTGTAAACCTAATGATGACAAAGTTGATAAACCAAGTTGATAAAATAAAACACATGAAAAATGAGAGAAATGGAGGGAAATCAAACTTCCAAACCGTAGCTTTGTCATCCAAGCCATTTCCAAGCCTAAATAGTCAAAAGAATGTATGGGGTACTTATGGTATAGAAAGCGCATACGGGGTACTTATGGTGTAAGAAGCTCGTATGTGCACTTTTTACTATAAACAATGCATACTTGTTATTGTATAATATGATATTGTATATACATATAATATATGTAATATATAATATGTGTATAATATGATATTGTATATATAATATGTTTATATACATATAATATATTAAGTATAGATATACACATATAAATGTATTGTCTCCCCCTCTCAAATGCATAAAAGATCTCTATCTCTCTCTCTCTCTCTCTCCCTCTCTCCCCCTCTATCTCCCTCTCCCTCTCTCCCCTTCTCCCTTCCTCCATACCCCATCCCTCCCTCTCTCCCCTTCTCCCTTCCTCCATACCTCATCCCTCTCTCTCTCACTCTCTTCCCTTCTCCCTTCCTCCATACCCCATCCCTCTTTATCTTCTTCTCTCCCTCCCTCCCTCCATACCCCACTACAACCGTGTCTACACTTCTATAGAAGAAAGTGAATTTATTTCTTGTCTACAACTTCCTCTTTGATTTTTATCATGTATGCTCTCCTAAGAAAATTGACTGATGGATTTGTGTGTGTATATTGAATAGGAGGAATAGGGTTTGAAATTGAACCATGGGTGCATTACTGTAATAAACAAGGAAACCTACAACAATATTCTTCTCGAATGTGTTTTTAATGAGTAGAGCAAGAGGGAGAGTAACATGATGAGTCAAAGTACCTACAATAAATTTTTCAAAAGGAAACAACCGATAGGAAGAGAAAGAGGGAGAGTAACACAAATGATGTCCTGAAGAATGATAGTGGTGGGTATGCGAGAGTTCCCATGTTGTTACACAATGCCTGTCACCTAAATAAATTAAAGTTTTCTCTATGAATGGTAGTGGTAGTATATGATGATCATCACTTTTCAAATGGCTTGGAACGCTATGTACCCATGAAAGAAATCAAGTATGTAATTCCAATAGTCACAATCGAGATCAGTCCTATAACCTTGAAAATTTAATAGCATCATATGTTTTATAACTTAGGTAGTACTCTTAGGGTTAGGTCAAGCTCTTACACTTTCTTTTTAGCGAAGCCTCGTTGTTTGTTCTCTTAGAGTCTCTCTTATGCTGACAATGGCCTAACTTAGCTATATCAAAAATAAACTATTGATGTTCTATTGTATGATGTTCTATTCATAACTTTAAATTTAATATATCATTTTATTAGCCCACCATATGACCCCTTAGGTGTCATTAGAGGTTGTATTGTTTCCTAAGAGGTCATATGGTGTCTTGTGACCCCTTAGGACACCATATGACCCCTTAAGACACCATATGACCCATAAAAACACCATATGGTGTCCTAAGGGGTCATAGGATGCCATATGACCCCTCGAGACACTAATGACCCATAACAACACCATATGATGTTTTAAAGGATCATATGGTGTTCTATGACCCCTTAGGACACTATTTGGTGTCGTTATAGGTCCTATGGTGTGCTAAGGGATAATATAGTGTCACATGACCCCTTAGGACACCCTATGACCCCTTAGATGTTGTTAGGGGTCATATTGTGTTCTAAGGGTCATATTGTGTCCTAGGACCAGATCTCTAGATAGGAAGTTAGGGAGTGAGATCTCCCCCAGCGAGTGAGGAGAGAAAACTAGCTTAACCAACATCTCCTCGTGCCATCATCGGCAGCCCAGGAATTGGATCCCCAGGGAGACTAGATTAGATTGGGAAACTATATTAGCATTTTGAGCTAGACCGGTGGTAGGGGTGGGTATGGAGTGGTGGTTATAAAGAAGGCTTCCTATCCCCTCCCACCGGTGGAGCATCCATCTGGAACCATGCATCTTAGTTGAGGTCACCTCTTCGAAAGGTAGGCCGACAGGACGACAAATTAGAGAGGTGGGTTCTCAGAGAACAAAAGGGTAGTCTCTTTCCTAGGCCTTCTTGGATTTGATCTCTCTTCCTCTCCCTCCCCCCTCCTTCTCTCCCTCTCTTCCTCTCCCCTCTCTCTCTCTCTCCCCTTCTCCCTTCCTCCATACCTCATCCCTCTCTCTCTCACTCTCTCCCCTTCTCCCTCCCTCTACCTCTCTCCCTCTCTCTACCTTCCCTCCCCCTCTCCCTCTCCCTCCTTCCCTCTCCCTCCTTCCCTCTCTCTCTCTTCCTCTCCCTCCTCCCCTCCTTTCTCTCTCCCTCTCCCTCCTTCCCTCTCTCTCTCTCTCTCTCTCTCTCTCTCTCTCTCTCTCTCACACACACACACACACACACACACACACACACATTGCCTCTACCTCTCCCTCCCTCCCCCCTCTCTCTCCCTCTCCCTCCTTCCCTCCTTCTCTCTCTCACTCCCCCTACTCTCCCCCCCCTCTCTCTCTCCCTCCCTCCCTCCCTCCCTCCCTCCCTCCCTCTACCACTCCCTCACTCCCCCCTCTCTCTCTCTCTCCCTGTCTCCCTCTCCATCCTTCCCTCCTTCTATCTCCCTCCCCCTACTCTCCCTCTCCCTTCCTCCATACCCCTTCTTCTCTCCCTCCCTCCCCCCTCTTCTCTCCCTCCCTCTCCCTCCCTCTCCCTCTCTCTACCTTCCCTCCCCCCCTCTCACTCTCTCCCTCTCTCTCCCTCTCCCTCCATCCCTCTCTCTCTCTTCCTCTCCCTCCTCCCCTCCTTTCTCTCTCCCCCTCTCTCTTCCTCTCCCTCCCTCCCCCCTCTCCTCTCCCTCCCCCCTCCTTCTTCTCTCCCTCTCTCCCTCTTCCCCTTCTGCCCCCCCTCCTCTCTCCCTCCCCCCTACTCTCCCTCTCTCTCTCCCTCTCTCTCTCTCTCCATTTTCATTCACATTTTTTCTACTACCAATAGTGCATACAAGATACTGAACCTATTAGTTCACTACTCTGCCATAACTTTTTTAAGGCGTAGGAGCATGTATGCGGTACTTATTACTTGTAAGCACATATGGGGTACTGAGCCCATTATTCACTACCCTATGATAATATTTTTTAGGCTTAGGAGCATGTACGCGCTACTTATTAGTACAAAATGGGAAAAAAGATTGGGCTTGCCAACATTTTATGGACTAACAACGCATACACGGTTATTAAAGTAGCATGTAGGCAGTACATAGACATAGTTTTAGTTGCCTAAGAGCCTCAATGACCTCAAAAGAAGTTATTGAGGTCGTTGAAGGCCCCACTAGAACCGTGTCTGCACTTCTATCACTATTTTATACATAGAAGTAAGTGAATTTTTTGTTTTTGCATGATTTCAAATAATTGAATTTTTGTTCTTATTAGTTTTGTCAATAGTATTGTGATTGTTTAATAGTTTGATTTCAAAAAATAGTGATAAGATGCACATTTATGGTTATTTTTTTGTTTATGAACTTTTGTTTACATATATATGTAATATGATTCTATTTAGGACAACCGATATCAACCATGGAAAAGAACAAGCAAGGAATGATGGAACAATGAGAGGTTGAAAAGGAAAGACAAAGGCAACATATGAAGAAATTACGTGACATAAAAAAAATGGGAGAAGAAGGTATGTCATCCTCAACATCTCAATTCTATTTACCAAACGAACATAATTCACCTAATGCAATTGAAGAAAAAACATTTGATTCACTGTATGAACCTAATGCAATTGAAGAAGATACCGCATTGAATAATCACTTAAATGATGAACATACACCTTCTCTATTTGATGAGAATGTACATAATGCACCGATGTTAACACCTCCTAGAATCATTCATAGGAAACCAAAGTATCTAATTGACATTGATGAGAATATATTGAAGCCAATGCCCAATAAAATGAATCAATGAACTTGTAGGAGAATAGTTAAAAGAATATGGCAAAACTATTTTGAAAACTTAAATCAAACCACAAGATGCCAATTAATTGTTCAAAAGATTAAAAATTTCAATTTTAGAGAGATAATGAAAATTCTAGGCCTAAGATCATTTGAAAGTAACAGTGAAAGAACTATTGTGAGAAATCTATTTGATGCATATCAAGCTATTGGTTCAAAATCACGTACGAAAGATTATAATGCTACTCGATGTGTCATTACATCAACCATAATGAGCAAGAAAATAAAATAAAAATCGTTTGCTAAGAAAAACAAGTAACTCATTAAACGTTAGTAGATCAAAATTAAGTAAAGCATTAAAGAGGTGGGAAAAAATAGAGGAACCGAACAATAATTCTCTTTGGGCATTCTTGGGTAGACTACCATGCAAAAACAAGGTTGTTGTTGATACACTAAGAACATTAATTGAAAATTTTTGGCATGACAACACAAGAGTTTTTCCCAACCAAAGAGATGTTGTTAGAAGATGAATTGGGTCTACAAATCGTGAGCCACATGCCAAACACTATTTGGATATGACTCAAACTAAGTTTTATGAAAGATTCCTTCAAAAGTTTCCTCAAATAAGAATTTCTCAAAGGATTTCTAAAATGGCAAAACCTTTTTATATTAAGATTAATCATGTACGCACCACGTGTTATTGTAGGATGCATGTTGAATTTTCCATGCACTATGATATTTTTCATCATATTTGTTCTAATTTGCACACTAACGATGTTTTGCAGGAATGCAATATACAAGCACCTCCTAAGTTGGTAAGAGAATTTATTTCAAGTGTGCTATGTAATAGACATGATGGTTCCATTTATTATAAGATGTCTTGTTTGGAAGGTTCTTGTGCTATATCTGGTGGTTTGCAACGTTTACCAAGATGCATACATTTGGAGAGAACACATGAAATTGGTGCAAAATTAGTTTCTTTTAGAAAATACAAGACAGTCACATATGTAGTTCAAGATGGAAAAGATTTGAAGAGATGTGAGCTAGTGAAAAATGATATATGTGTAGCTGAATTTATGAAAATGTTTCAAGAGAAACTAGTTCATGAGTACATAATGCATACACATAGAGCTCGATGGTTAGATGAATAGTTTAAGTTATGTAAAGACACATTTCCTCTTGGCACCATTGTCTCTATTGTTGATTTTTTTGAAAATTATACACTACAACCTCAAAATGAAGTGCAATCTATGTATTATCACTCTACACAAGTTTCTTTTTTTGTACACATAGCATTCATGCATGCAGATGATAGCACAAAGGAAGATAGAAAGGTTGTAAGAGAGTATCACTTCTACATAAGTGATGATCGTACTTATTCATTGAAGTTTGTACAAGGATGCTTTAAAGTTTTCTATGATAGTTTAAGGGAAAGGAACATATGATACAACTGACACTTAATATGGTTAGATAATTACACCGCACAATTCAAGAATAGAAGGATGTTTTATTGGTTGAAAAGGATGCATATGACAAGTGGTGTACAACATTTTTGGAATTTCACTGAGGCTGGACATGGTAAGGGAGAGCACGATGGTGTAGGATCATGTGTGAAAAGAGCCCTAGCTAGAGAAGAATTGAAGTACGAAGGTGGTGCTGAGTTGATAGATGTAGCAACAATGTCAATGGTTCATAGATATTTTTGGTTGATCACTAAATCTAACATTGAAAACTATCTAGATTGTTGTACAGTTATAGGATCGAGTGACATGCACTCATTTATGAGTTCAAATTCAAGTTCACTGGTAATTTATACGAGACAGATCGTATGTTTTTGCTCTTCATGCATGTATTGTTTGTGGGAAGAATGTGAATCACAAGAGTGGGTTGAAAAATGGTCTTGTAGACCATTGGTTCCCATTGATTCATATCAAATTCCCAAAGCACTACAATTGAGCCAAATGGAGCCATCAGTGGATTTTGACCATGTATCTGACCTAGTGGATTCAAGTGATTTTTTGAGTTAATTTTTTTGTACATCATACTTTATTTTTGGTATTAATTAACACTTTATAAAATGTAGGTCATGTGTATGTAGTTGTTGGAGAAGAGAGAAATGAAGAAGGAACAAATTACTATTTGTGTCATTGTGTTGAGCCAAAAAGAAAATTGACAACCATAATCATTGACGGAGAGGGTATTGAGTACCCAATAAGGTCTGTTGTCATGACAGAAACATGGCTTTGGTGATACCCTATCAAGAATTCTGATGTTTGGTTGTTCGAGGGCTTTGAGACACACAAACATATTCTTCATTTCTCTAACCTTGTTGTTACAAAAAACATTAATTTGATGAAGTATTGTGGTAGACCTCATAACAAGAGTTTATGGAAAGTTCGTGAATCTGACCATGAGGCAATACTTGACACAATACGGGTTAGAGTCGATCCTGAAGGCTCACTTGATTGATTCTATGGTTCAGAGTAGAATGATTTTGAGAATTTTGTACAAATCATCGACGAATTGTTCTATATTCATTTTTTGTATATATAAATGCCCATGAGCTGATTTTTACATGTTTAGGGGCATAATTTTGTATATTTAAATGGCAATGAGCTGATTTGTACATATGTACATGCCGAATTTTGTATATTAAAATGGCGATGAGCTGAATCACACATATTGTAATGCCAAATTTTGTATAAAAGCCCATGAGATGATTTGTAAGACATTTTTTTGTATAATCAAATAGCCAAGAGTTGATTTGACCATTTTTAGAGGCAAATTTTTGAATAATATGTGACAATGTTTTGTGACTATTTTGTGTGTCAATATTTTGTGACTATTATTTGAGTATATGTGATGTGTCCCTAGTCAATCATGATAATTCTTGATTCTTGTATAATCATAGATAATTATTTGAGTCATTATTGGGTCATAGGGGTCATAGATTGAGACTAGATACAATTTGAGAAAAAAATGTCATTGTTGTCAAAAAAATTGTCAAAAAAGTTGTCAAGCAACTTCTACATTGCATCGATAGGGTATGACTCTCGATGTTCCGGCACTTTGGGATGCATGATAGGGGAATTCCTAGCATAAAACTTCCCACCTGGACACACTCGTGATGTCGGTTTGTGCACACGATGAACCAAATCAATTCTAGCCAATCCTACAACTTTGCATTGCACGCAACTGATGGTTTTTGCAGTAGGCAAAAAAATACTACCAATTGAAAATGACTCCGAATCATCAAAAATTGAGATAGCCCATTGTAGAGGAGCCTCACACAACCCCACAGGTTCAAATGGATTGACCATATGTGTCCTAGATTGGAAGAAACAGTCAGTCAAATTTTGACAATTTTTTGGACTCATGGCACTTGAGAGATCGCCCCGGTACAGTATGAATCTTGATGTTTCAATGATTTTGGATGCATAAGAGGGGCATGCCTAGCATAAAAATTTCCACCTAGACATGCTCATGACATCAGTTTATGCACACGATGAACCGATTTAATTCTAGCCAATCTTGCAACTTTGCATTGCATGCAATTGACAGTTTTTGTAGAAGGCAAAAATATGCTACCAATTGAAAATGACTCCGAGTCATCAAAAACCAAGATAGGCCATTGTAGAGGAGCCTCATGTGACCCCACAAGTTCAAACGGATCAATCATATGTGTCCTAGTGACAATTTTTTGGACTCATGGCACTTGAGAGATCGCCCCGATATGGTATGACTCTTGACATTTCGATGCTTTGGGATACACGACAAGAGCATGCCTAGGGTAAAATTTTCCACCTAGACACACTCATGATGTTGGTTTGTGCACACAACAAACCGAATCAATTCCATCCAATCTTGCAACTTTGCATTCCATGCAACTGACGGGTTTTGCAGCAAGCAAAAAAAAGTTATCAATTGAAAATGGCTCCAAGTCATCAAAAAATTAGATAGGCCATTGTAGAGGAGCCTCAGAAAACCCCATGTGTTCAAACGGATCGACCATATGTGTCCTAGATTTAAAGAAATAGTCCATCAAATTTTGACAATATTTTGGACTTAGGGCACTTGAGAGATCGCATTGGTTCGGTATGACTCTCGATGTTCTGACCCTTTGGGATGCATGACAGGGGCATGCCTAGTGTAAAACTACCCACCCGGATGGACTCGCGACATTGGTTTGTGCACATGATGAGCCAAATCAATTATAGCCAATCCTGCAACTTTGCATTGCATACAACTGATGGTTTTTGCAGCAGGCAAAAAAATACCACCAATTGAAAATGGAGCTGAGTCATGAAAACCGAGATAGGCCATTTTAGAGGTGCCTCACGCAACCCCACAAGTTCAAACGGATCAATCATATGTGTCCTGGATTTGAAGAAATAGTCCATCAAATTTTGACATTTTTTTGGACTCAGGGAACTTGAGAGATCGCACCAGTATGGTATGACTCTCGATGTTATGACACTTTGGGATGCATGATAGGGGCATGCCTAGCATAAAATTGCCCACCTAGACACACTCATGATATCAATTTATGCACACGACAAATAAAATTTGACCATTGTGAGCGTGAGGGTGCTCTCGCACCAAACACATATTGTTGTTTATATTCATATTGTTCATTACATATGCAAATATTCATTTAAATTTATTAAAGGGAAGCCACCAAATACAATGAATACACAATAATGAACTAAATACAAGGAGTTTTGTAGGGTTGATTCAACATTTTAGAAATTTTATCAAATCATATTCCACGATTGCAATGTTTTATATCATATATTTTTGTTGTTTATATTCATATTGTTGATTACATAGGCAAATGATCAATTAAATTTATAAAAGGAAAACCACAAAATACAACAATTACAAAATAATGAACTCAGTACACATTTATTAGATCAAATATCGACATTTATATATATTAAAAAAAGGCATGTCTACCAAGTCAATACAAGTATTACAAAAATGTGGCATATGCCATGTCCAAATCGATATACAATAAAAATGTAGAATATATCTACATGTATTGGTCATTCTATTACCAAAACTAACACTATATGATCCTAAACTTGTGGTGGATCATCAAAATCAAGCCTCTTTGATGCAATACGCAGCTCTGTAGATGGCTGCAAAACCACAATTCAAAAGCCAAGTTAGAATTATTTTGTAGAAAATAGTTCACAATTAACAACATAACTATGCATTTAACTATAATTCATTTGCAATTGAAATGTAGATTACCTCATCCGCTGATCTAGGAGCTAATGTCTTCACTCTCCTCTCCTTGTCACTCTTAGGAGTTTTCTTGAAGACATACTTAAATGGATCCACGTTATGGTCGTACCACAAAGGGGTCTATTGTAGATTAAATGTACAATTAATACAATGTACTAACATAAATATATCAAAAATGCTTAAAAGCTATAATATAAAGAACAATGACGTACCTGTGGTTGAGATGCTTCTCCAATGGACTAAGGATGGCTCACCATCTATGGAGAAACTATTGCTATTACCTATACAAAAAATGTTCAAAGATTAGATATAATTAATATAATGATAAGTATTGTAGGTTAAAAACAATTAATTTTACATATCAAACAAAAGTGTACCAAATCCTAAGATGCTTCTCCAGTGCACAAATGAGGGTTCGCCATTGATGAAATAGGTATGGATATTTC